>NW_027176296.1:5375155-5510155 GCF_023349555.1 Cebidichthys violaceus | reverse complement strand
GGTCATTCATGACAGTGGTTTGCTTACGCGCACAAACACACACACACACACACACACACACACACACACACACACACACACACACACACCTGACTCTTTAACAATCTATTCTCTATTCACATTTCTGTTAGTCTAGGTGAATCCTGGGGGATTGTGTGGGTTGTTAACTGC
Source organism: Cebidichthys violaceus (assembly GCF_023349555.1). Lineage (NCBI taxonomy): Eukaryota > Metazoa > Chordata > Actinopteri > Perciformes > Stichaeidae > Cebidichthys > Cebidichthys violaceus. The sequence goes on along the minus strand of NW_027176296.1, from coordinate 5,509,984 downwards.
TTTAGTCTTCTGTCTGAGACACACACACACAAATACATTTACATCCACACACACACACACACACACACACACACACACACACACACACACACTCACAAAGACCCTGGGGTCAGTGTGCGGTTGGCTGTAACAGCCTGGATAGGGAAAAAGTGTGTAAAGAGGATGGACTGGTCTTACTCTCTCTGCATGACAGACACACAGACACACACACACACACACACACACACACACACACTCACAAATAGTAATGGCTGGTCGACTGGTGTCTGTGGTCGCAGAGCGGTCAGTTGTGACAGACACATCGTATCCCCTCTGGCTGACCCTTAGCCACACACACACACACACACACACACACACACATATATACATACGCAACTGTGCCCAATGGACCATTCAATTCCTCCTTTATCCAACCCTTGTCCCTTTCTACAAACCTGCCATGCCATTCACCACTGTGCTAATGGCACAGAACAGCTATAAAGCCACATACACAACTCCACTTCTGCCATAATGCACAACATTAACTCACATTTACATTTTACACATTCGAATAAACAGACAGAAAGTCTCAGCTTCTGTTTGTTTCCTTTAAATTAATGAGGGCTATTGTACATATAAAATCTAGCGAGTAGTTGTAATAACGTCTTGCGGTGCATTTCAGATGTCTTTTAAGGTATGAGTGGGCATGATATCTTGCTTTTGAAGGCCATTTTATGACAACTGTCTATTCGGTTTTCAAAGAGAAATTCACTCTGATGCACTTGAGCACTACTGTAAAACAAACAGTTGTATTAGCAACCTTGCAGTTTGAAAGCCCATTTAATTGTCAGATTAACTATTAAAACAACTTGGGAGATATTGTTTTTTGGTGTCTGTCTGATTTAATTAACAGTTTTTCTCCAAATCCTCCATTTTACATATTTTAGCCTACACTAAGTCATGCCATGCCATCTAATTTTGTGTGAAAAGGACATGCGTCCACAACTGTTTTTCCAGGTCATTTCATTAACGATCTTAGGCAACTGTAAAACAACCGAAATAAAAGTCAGCATCTCTTTTTCTTCATTGTCTTTTCAGTTCCCAAACAACAGTACTGCCGACATATGGTTAAAAGTAGGAAAGACACAGCCCGGTGGACCAAATCACTTTTTTATGATCACGTCATCAACATAAATACAGGTTAATGACACCAGCTGTGTGATCTGCAATATCAACATTTAAATTGAATGATCACAGAGAGAATTGTCATCTTAACATTACTGCCACACAGTCCCCAACCTGCACATGGGCTTTTGCAAAAGCTCAGGTTTCCCTGTACACACTTTAACTCAAAGCCAGCATTTTAAGATTCATACACGGTGGAGACCCTTTTGGAGGAGCTCAATTTTGAGGTGAGAAAAATTACATTTTTGTCTGGATGGAGGGCTGAATTAGAGAGATTACAAATTTAACTGGCATAATGCAGACAAACTTGGACAGTTGAATGTTGAACCGATCACATCTTTTGTGCAAATTGTATACTTAAAACAGTGAACATTTTCACTACTGGAGAAAGTGTACTCAAATGAGGTATGATGAAAGGAACAAGCTGTATTTATTCATATATATTGTCAGGATATTTGAGGTTGAACTTTTCCTGCAAGCTGATGCATTCTTGTACAATGCTCACATTGACTGAGATAATACAAAAATAAAAAGGAGTTTAAGGATTACCACCATATTGCCCTGACAATCACCACAAAGACAAATCCTCCCAGCACCTTTACTGTTCTCATGATGTGAACATTTCTGATCTAAATCCTCCACTGCTGCCCAGTTTGAAGGGCTTACACCTCTAATCAATGTGTTGCTATTCAATTAGGGCAACTATTGTGCTGTGTCATTCAGAGAATGGCTAATAAAGCCTAATTGCAGCGCAAAGATCCATAAAGTCAGGCAGGTGAAGAGGCAGAGAGAGCTGCTTTATGGGTTTAAAAGAGGGGGTGGGGGTGAGCATTGTTCTCCCATGATAAAGCCCTGCTCCACTTTCTGTGTGTGTATGTTTACTTACCTTTCTGTGGAGGCCTGAAGGTATAATTTTTGGTGACGTGTGTGTGTGTCTGTGTGTGTTTGCTTGCCTCTAAGTGAGAGGCTGAGGAAGTGGGTGATGTGCAGGTCACTTGGTCACTATGACAGCTTGTGTGTGTTGCTGTATGTGCTTAGACTTAATGGAGAGTAAATACAAAGATTTCAACCATTAACTGTGCCATAATGTTTGGTCATGGTGACACTAGGAAACATTATCTATGGACAGTTCCTCTCTTTGACTGAAGGAATTCGGTCCTGGAAATTAATGCTCTTTTGTTCATTTCCAATCTTCTACAACAGAACCAAGAGGTCACATGGGAGCATAACATGTTAGAGAGATGGGGCAGCACTGTGATTAACCTTCATCCATCACTGACAAATTGAGTCACACCTACAAAAGTACCAGAAAAAACAATATAGACTTATACAGACATTGGAGAAGTTGCCCTTAAATATTCAATAAGTCTGTATCAGAGTATCATACCATTTAATTTTCTTTGTGACAAAAATCTTTCATTTTTCTGGCAGAAAGGACCTTTTGAAACCAAACGAGCCATATGAAAGATGTGAGATTGTCGCGTTTTCTAAATAAATGAAAGTGTAAAAAATTACAATAAAACCGAGTCTTGGTACTTTTGAAGCACAGTTAGTCATCTAAACAATCAACTGACAAATTGACAATGCCTCTCTGGACTGGATCCCCATACTTTGAGATTTAAGGGATATTACATGATATCTAAAACTTTCTTCATATTCAAGCTTTCTGGTCTGGCTGCAGAAGAATCCCCTGTAACCTAAAGATCAACTGTTTGATACTTGTAGAGTCACTGTGTCCAAACAACAGCCACGCTGTATGTCTTGTCAAAATGTTTTTGATCATCTTTGTGAATCTTCCCCTGCTGAAAAATGCTGTGTTCGTCACTGAAACTAATGCAGTCATTTTGCAGCCTTTGCTGACATGAGAAATGTAGAAAGGAGGTTGGCCAGCAAGTTTTGACAGAAGTTTGGACAGAATGAGAGTTGAGATGTGAGTTAATTTTATCTGGATGGAGTCCCTTCTGCATTGAATCATTTATTCAGCCAGACAGTCAGTCAGCCAGCCAGTTGGTGAGGCAGCCATTGAGTTCACAGTTTGTCTGTCAGTTGATTAGCCAGTCCAGCTATCGAGATACAGTCATTCAGCCAACCAGAGAATGATTAGGGGAGACAACCCCTTAACTGGCTAAGGCTTAGCCAGTTGACCAGATAGGCTAGCCAGGCTGCTGCCAGGCTTCAGCTTGTGGTGGTGAGTAAGTGGTCTGTTTGTGAGACAATGAATCAGTCAGCCAGTCAGGTTATCCCAACACTTGTACAATCAGTCAGTCAATCATAATGCCAGCTATTTAGTCAACTAGTTATTGAATTGGTAAGTCGGTCATCAGTCAGTTAGTCCATCTAGCGCGTTCCAAAACAGCAAGTCGACCTTTTGTATATTTTCAGAGCTGTACAGGCAGATGTGTGTCCATGCGTGTATGTGCTGGAAAGACAGAAAGAGAGGAAACAAGTAGTATATTCAATGTAAAAAACTGCACAGCATATACATACAGTACAGTATGTGCATTTGTGAAATCAGTGTGTACTTGGTTGTGGACCACCCATAGGCCTAAAGAGTCTCTGGGTGAGGCCTGGACCTGGATTAATTATGGTCCCCGTAAGAAGTGGTTTTGTGGCAGGTTGGGGGGAGGGATGGGGTTGTTACACCTGTGAACTCCGTCACTGCAAACCTCAAGCCAGCTCCCTGACATGGGGCGGTAGGTATGTTGGCCAGGATGAAAATGACTCCCAGCTTTCCTTCCTTCAGGCCCGAGGGGGAAATCTCACACATATGGTCCATATACTCATTTGTCCAAAAGCGAAGAAACATCAAGAAAGAAATCCAGATATGTTGTAAGGAATGAGAAAGTTCTAGCTTTCCAGCTGGATAGGGAAGTGAGAGCAATTTTCTGAGAAATGCGGACAGAGTCCCCTGTTGTGGAGATATATAGGAACTGCCCTTTACTGGGACCCCAGCAGATATAAATGGTGCTTCAATCTCTTCCCCCTGGCAGTGGGTCTTCGGGTGTTACCGAGAGTTTGAGGCGTTTTACCTCACGGCGTTGCCGATAAATCTGTCACCTGGTAGAATCCGTCTCTGGGCCGCCAGTCGGAGGAAACAAATTGTAGCTTTGGGTTGGAGGCAGGGTGGTGAGGTAGGAGGAGGAGGAGAGGCTGGAGGGAATGGGAGAAAGAGAGCGAAAGGGAGAGAAGTGACCTGTCAGCCCAGCCCATTCATCATCTGGACAAAATGGTCGCCTTCGTCCTTTTCCGCTGACTTGCCAAAACATCCTGTGGTAAGCAAGTTTTAAGGTGACGTTTAAGTGTGTGTGTCATAGGCTTTCTTTTTCTCTTGCTTGCTACCTTTCCTTTGGCCTCATCAATATTACAAACATTTCCTTGTTTGCCTTTTTTGAATGAAAAAGAACACACTAGCTCCATGTTTTCATCTAGCACAGTGCAGATCGGTCGGCTGTTGCATCTTCTCCCTTGGCGTCAGAATTTAAGAACACACCATGAATGGGAATAACATTAAGTCATGAGAGAAAGAAAAGTCGTGTGTGGTATTTAAAAAAATGTGGTGAGGCGGCTTCTCTGGTCATTCTTAATTATTATTTTTTTATATACAGCAGCGGGCCCCATCATCTAACGTTGTACAGTTGTGTGTAGCTATTACAAGTTGGCATGCTGTGGACCACATTAATGAGGACCTCCAGTTGGAGCGGTCAGGTAGAGTTGGGTCTATGGCGGCCAGAAAGCTGACAGCTTGGTCCTCTGGAGAAAATGGTGAGCCAGTTTGGGTTTGGCAAGACTGTGTGTGTGAGAATTGTTCATTCTGTATGTATTAATATAGAGAAAAAGAGAACATACAAATACATGTACAGTACATAAATGTACACCTGGGTGCAATTTCTCAAGGGAACACAAATATAAAGCCACAGACTTTAGCAGTCAAACGTTGTTGCTGTCACACACATGCTCAAAGCGGACAAATGCAAAAACCCGGTCCATTCTCGGACACACAAACAAATTCATGTGGACTAAATTAAACACAATTCAAACCCTTCATGGTTACGCTTGTCGAAGGTCTCATTACGCCTGCTGTTGTAGAGCTGTGCAAGGGACCGTGAATTGTACAACTGGAGTAAGAGGTCGTCATGCAGACAATCTCTCCTCAGAGGCAACCATGGGTGTTGCAATCAGTTGTACACATGGAAAGTGAAAGTAGTTTTGTGAAGAATGAAAAGACCTTAAGAGAGAAGTTAAGATCCTGCCTACATTCTTGCTGCTACATGCGTGCTGGATTGTCTGTGACCCACAAGAATTTACACTTTTAATGCGTCTTGGACAGATTGGATAGCTGTCCCATTTCAACAAGGCTAACTGTGCATTCAAGAGGGATTGAAATACAATTACTCAAACAACCTCCCTGAATGATCTGTGTGGGTGTAAGAGCAATGTGGGTGAAGGCTTGTGAAGATGATGAAAAACTTGTTGTCTCGGGCATAGTTCAGAAATACAAGTCATCCGTATGTTTGTGTTACGTTTATGGATGGCTGTAAGGCCAAAATAAATAGTTTATATGTGGAGATGCAAATCTGAATTGGTTTTTATCAGGATCACACACTTGAAATGTCAAGTGGCAAATGGGCCTTAGATGTTGCGTCAAACACTTTATTTAAAGGTTAGTATTTGCAGCATAGGTGTCAGATCCATCTATTACAAACCAAGAACTTGATGAGAAAATACATTTAGAATTTGTATTTTTACCATGATTTGATGTATTTATGGTTGTGTGTCAGTGAGGGAGATAAAACAGCTTCACAAATTTGAAATAAAAATAAATATATGAACTTCGTATGGTGCACCGTGTGGAGCTTTTTCTGCCATCGCTGTTGTTCTTCTTCAACAGGAGCGTCAACTAAATGCATAAAGTGAACTTTTACCTGTGTTTTCTTCTTCAAAATGTGCAGTGACGTGTCTGAAATACACAGGCTTTACAAATTCAGAATTTCTGCATGAGCCTAAAGCAAACCATCTGAATCGCGTACATTTCAAAACAATATGTCATATATCTCCACAGTCATGTACAGTGTGTGATGACTGATGGGCTTCAGTGATGGCCTGTCAATACGCAGCATGGGCAGGAAATAAAGAGACCCCCCCCACCCCCTTTTCCCCAATAGGCAGCAACATAAAGAGAGGTGGGGTGGTGGCGAGGGTGGGGGGAGCAGATAGATCATAGTAACAGCCAATAATAAATGGATCATGCTTCTATGTTTTTAAAGCCAGTGGCAGCTGTATTGAATGGGAAACCTTGTGTGGGGGAGAAAATAGAGGTTTATTGATCAGACACAGCTTGTCCGGGTGGAGTGGTTAGGGGGTGGGGTGTTTGAGGCCCGTCGACCTCCAGGAAAATGATGTGCTCTCTGAGTTTTCTATTTCATAGACAACCAAACGCCCACCGTTCCACACAGACTCCAAGTACCTCACCTCCCTGTCCGGTTTGCTGCCAACACACACACGCACACACAGTTTTTTTGAATAGATGGATAAATAATGAGGAGGCCTTTAGGCTGCGGCCACATATAGACACGGCAGCGCTTGTTTCAGATGTTTGTTTGTGTTAAAGGTGAGGTCAAATGGGGATATTTTTGCATCCCTCTTTGTTATTTTTCTTGTGGTCATTCAGGGTGCTGCATTGTACAGCGGTAAGTGAAAACTTCCACAGTGAATAAGGAAATTGTTGCTACAGACTTTTGAGGAAGTGAATACTCGGATACAGAGCAACCCGCATAGTTCACTACAGAAATGCCAGCTGTTCAGTAACTGGCATACCTGGCTAATCAACCAGTATTCAGTCGAAGTGGCATTTTAAAGGAATTCAATGAAAATCTGATCCTAATTCACCTTGTTAAAACATTTGACCTATTACTGTATTTAACTAGTCATGAACACATCCCCATAAATATCAAATCAATATCATGTAAATGTCATGGCTATTCCATCATGGCCGATCCAGACTCCTACCTCATGTTTTCATATCATCTTATCATTTGGCCGAAGTCCCAACCAAAATGCTGCAACTTGAGCAGACAAACTACATTCAAGCATTACACTTTCGCTGCTACACGATTTGATTAAAAAATATGTTAGGCGCCAATCTCCCTCCATAAAACATTTGACATACTGATGGTGTGGTGGCTGTTTGATTTGCAGAAATGTGCATATTTATTTTCTCAGTTGCCCTCGCCAAGCTCCGATTCCGAAAAGGATTTTCTCTCATTTGTCTGTCCTTTCTTTTCCTAGTATTATTTTTCGTTCCTTTTTTTCTCTCTTTCGCTCACTCCAAAAGCCCAGTCGCATGCAGACTGGGTCGCCGACCAATTTAAACAGCGAGGTTTTCGGCAGCTAAACGTCAGCTAGCAGGAGTGCTGTGGTCTCATGCAGTACTTTGTCTGTGGCCACACAATTAAGGATTTAGGTGTGGCGATAGGAAGAATGTGGAAATCGGATCCTGGCAGCCCACACCCTACCAACTCTTGGTTTCTTTCTTTCCCTTTCTCTTCCACAATGTTCCTTGAGGGAGAGAGAGTGAGAGGGTAGATGTAGTAGGTGTATTTTAGATTGAGATCAGGATGAATGCAGACGTAGAGAGAGCAGTGCAGAAAAAAAGACACAAATTGTGTGGGATTTCATCCTGCATTTATACCTATCAAGTCTATTTTGGAGTAATTATAGTTGAATGATCTTGCAGGTAACTGGTTTAAATAAAAATAAAACACTGCTAGAGTTTACTAACATAAATATGTACAAACTAGCACATACGGAAAGATACTCATAGTGACATGGATTGGACAAATAAATGAAGAAAACAAGATTATAGTGTTTTGGAAGAATGGACCACCATCCATCTGGTGGTGGCAAATCTCCCATAGATGACCAGTTGGTGATCTTGTGATTGTGAAGGCCACAGGATGTGATTAACATCATTTTGATACTCATCAAACCATTCAGTGTCCCCATTCAATTATCTTTCTACATTTATTCATACACAAATATAACAAAACAATATAGACTGAGTGACACACATACATGCGTATTTTGAATACTCTATTTGTGTAAATGTCTGTCTCTGTCCCTGCCTGCACACACACACACACACATACACATGTTGCAAGTTGAAGGCTCAGAAGAACTTGAACTGAACCTCTGAAATGCATCACTTGCTGACAAAATGCTGCCTGGAAGAAGCATTTCAATAGAAAATTCCAGCATGGACCAAATAAACTGCTTCAGCTATGACTTATCAAACCCACAACAAGACCATTCTGCCTTTTGACCCATAAACTTTCTCCATTATCCCCCAGACTGTCACCAACTTATGATCCATGCTCCATAAAACCTCTTCATTCATCACCACCAATTAAATCAATTATCATTCCTGGGATCGGGTCCCGACAAATCACAGCGGTCGATGGGCAGGTAGGCTCAGGCCAGTGGGGGCATTCGGACAGGCAAAATGAGACAGCGGACAGATAGAATCATCCTTCATGCTAAGTGGGATTGTCCTGACGCAGGCTGAGATAGAGCTCGAGGTGTAATGGACCTCTTTGCCTTGACTTCCTGTGGCCTCAGCGACAGTGTAGGGTGGAGAGCAGACCTGGGTCAAACAGCGGCTGAATAGTTTTTATCCAAAGTGAAATAGCTGCCATTTTAAAATTAAAAAATGATTAATGGCACAAATCTTAAAATGTCTTTTCATTTTTAAAGCTGTAGTGTTAACTTTTCCTATTAGAAAGAAAAGTAAACAGGACATATTCATAACACTTAAACCATTTGTCCTGGCAACTGAGGTGATGCCAGCAGTTTGAGAGCAGGGAAGTCATTCCATCAACAATGAATACATAAAAGAAATAATAAAAAAGGAAAGTTTCCTGAGCAATAAAACATGTCAGGTAACACAACACTATTTTAAAATGAACCACCTTAAATGACTCTATTGACTCATGCCTGCATAAAACTATTCTTATACCTAATTGTTTCAAACAGGAATAAAAAAACAATGTAGTCACATATTTTGGTGTTAGGTAAAGTGCAGAGTATATGTACATTCTAATATATAAATATGATAATAATATAAAATCTCTTCAAAGTTGTTGCACTCCGGAAAGTCTTATGGACAGGTGCACTCTGTCGATCACTTGTATTCACCTTTCTTCAGGCATTCATCAGGTGAAATTCATACATTGTAAGTAGTATTAAACATACTTTTAATGAAAAATAACAAAACACAAAGGTTTTCAACAAGCATTCAGTGATGTACACATACTTATAAAAGGTGTGGAGTGCCTTCCCTGCATTGTGATAATGTGCTACCAGTTAACACGTACCGCTACTGGAAATAATGTCATCCAGGGGACATGACAGTTCTTCCAAAGTTGTCAATGTAAATTAGACGCAAATGCATAAAACTTAGACATGGTTGCTTGTGTTGGCTTGCTGAGAGTTTGCGTCAGCACTGTCAGATATATCTAACCATCAGGATTCAGGAAATCACTGATTTTTTATCATATTTTATGTCACATTTTAAACTCTGGTGGGGTACCTCATGGATCAATTTTAGGCCCATTCTTCTTTCTACATAAAAGCACTCGCCTGGCTACTCAACAAGTATACATCTCTCAATTGATGATCTACATTTTCCATTCATTCTTGTTGATAGTGACAGCCTGGTTGCTCTAAAGGATTGGTTTGAGGAAATATTTAGAAAAAACTTCAGAAAAAAACATATTTCCAAATAAGGAATGATGCACCAAACCATTTAACGTATAAACCTCTGAATAATTTTGTATCTGACTTGTAATTAATGTTTTTTATACCACTATTGACTGTATAATTTTATGACAATGTGTCTTGTCTTCATTGTTTAAGCACTTTGTAATTTTTATTATACTAAAGGGAAATAGTATTCACTGTAGACAACTGTTTTGCTGCCTTTGTGATACACATGCTAATGTTTCAGCACACTGACTTACTATTTAGATGGTGGCACTCATCACCTTGAATAGAACCACAAAAACACTATCACAGAGAAAAAGGAAATTAAGTGTACTACTATTTATACAGTCAGGACCTCAGGATGTGATTCCATCTGCATACCCTTCAGAACAGCGCCTGGTTTACTGTCATGTCTCACAATAACTTCTGGATGGCCAAGGGCATTACAGCAGACCGTGAATATGTTATATTTGAGTTCTTCCATCAACTTAACATATCCATCCAAAACAAAAATGTAGCTTTAAGTGGATTTATAGTTTTTTGTATCCAGTTATCCAGAAATATCCAGAGGGAACGGTGGGAGGACAAAAAAGGCAGACCTTGGTCTTAAAATGCCTTCATGAGGGGACAGGGGAACAGACAGACAGAAAGAGAGTGATAGGGAGATGAGAACACATGGGCTGAAAGGGATTTCCTGAGGTTATGGTATCAATACGTTTAACATGTCCTCTCTGTTTTACTATCGCACCACTGGGTTCCCACCCTCCTTCCCCACATAAAACACATCATCGAGTCCTTCCTGTCCTCGGCAGCTTCCAAAGATGTTGACGGATGTTGGTTTGGACTCAAGGATGGGGATGGTTGCCAAAAGCTAAGTCTTATCTTCTCCTTAACCTGCGTCATGTTTGAGACAAAAGAGAGGAGAAAATAACCACTACAATGACTACGAGGCTATAACAAGTAAGGTAATTTTTTTATTGCAATAACATTTTATCCAATGTGACTTAAAAAGAGCAAGCAGGAAAGAGTTTTTTGAAGATTGTTACCAAAGTCATGTCTATACCTCTGACTGAAAGCCTGAGAAAGCAATGGAAAACAGAGACAGTGTGCGTCTTGATGCACTTTCCAAGAGGCACACATACATCGTGGCAGGTGCTTCAATGTAATTATCCCACAAATAGGTCATGGATGACTTTTGATTTCATATAGGTCATAAACAGTGGCCTCCTGGGTGAAAGTTGTGTGTTTGTTTGACCCTTCCATCCACCCCGACCTCGCTCTGCAGTATCTAATAATGATACAAATGTGTTTTCAGTAGAGAAAGCCTGGTGCATCTTATACAGACACTAAAGGATGCCTCGGAGCATATATATCAGATGCCGAGGAGCACTGAGAAAGCGTGGGTATTTGAAGAGTTGGGAGTGAAAACAGGTTGGTTTGGTTGTTTTTTTTATTCTATTTATTGTCCTACAGACATGTTTTGAGTAGGGGGTCTTTTCAGGTAGGGTTCATGACATTTTAGTGGTATAAAGGATGGACACATCTTGGGGTGTCTAACGTGTAACCTCTTGTTTCTTGAATGCCTAAAGCCATGTATTTCTGCCAAACACTCTTTTTTTTTTTCAGGGTGTAATACTGTTGCATCACAATTCTTTCGGAAGTCTATTTTACGACAATGAAAAAAACATGTTGAAACACTGTACATAACTGTTTTCATCCTGCACTTCACACATCTATCAAACAAGAGCACACATCAGTTTACCACAGAGAAATACATTTTAATAAACATGAACAAAATTCAAATCTAACTAATCAGTCTTCGAAAAATCAAAAGCATCACACTTCTCTGCCACAAACACCTGTTTCAATTCTAGGCAATTTCAGTACGTTTCCAGGGTAAAGCCCTCTGATGAATTTTACAGCACATTATTCCATCTCTCAGACATGTTCACGACTAGAAGATGATTTTGATGGATTTGTTTTCTTTAAAGTATTTTCATATTGTAAAAACAATTAAGTGTATTGATTTCTACCCATTGGCTGTAACGAGTTTCTGTTCTCAGGCAGTACGTTAGAGAAAGGGAGGTAGAGAAACTGACAGAAACAGGGAAAGAGAGAAAGATAGAAAGACAAAGTGATAGAGAGAAAAGAGAAACTGAAAACAAGTAAGAAAAGGGAGGGAGAGTGAGGTTGAGGCCTGTGGTGGATTGCGGGCTGGGGCTGCTGCTGCCTCAGCATATCAGCCGACCGGTCTAGCCTGAGGTGATATGTTTTCCTCAGGAAATATCTGTGGAGGCTAGTGGGTCTAGTACTGGGAGCCCTGCCGGCTGTGAGCAGCCAGGGAGGAGGTGGGGGGATAGGGGTGAGAGAGGGGCTGAGTGCTTAGAGCAGCCCCAGGAAAAGACTCCCTTCCTGGGGTAGAGACGGGTGTGAGGCAGATTGAAACATAGAGCTCCAACATGACAGGGCTTTGAAATTGTTGTCATGCAAGGTGTATATACTCTAGGTGCTGAGTGGTGTAAATAAGTTAGATGAAAGAAGCACTTAAATTCTTTCCAACATATTTAAAAAAAAAAATGTGTTACACAGTAAAACCACAATATCATAAACGTATTGATTTTTCAGATTAACTACATGCATCTGCAATAAAGTATGTTTTTCCAGAATGAAGGGTACAGATTTTTTACTGACGTCCATACAATCATACATTGAACAACTGTGTTTTAATATGTACAGGGATCATTAAACTCACTCAACACATCAATGCACAAGTAAACTTTTAAAAAAATTAGGCAGAGATATTTTATGAAACGCAAGTTATTTACATATTTTGAGCATTCTTTCAAATAGCACATACTGTAGTTACATGCAGCTTGATCCTGAGCATAGAGGAATGCTTTCAACACAGAAAAGTACCCTGCTTGCTATGCTTGGCTAATTACCAATGAAACAAAATAAACCTTCAAACCTTCAGGTGGGATGGTTACAGCGTCCATGTCTGTTTAAATGAAGTGTTTATTATGCCACACGACTAGTAATCTTTTTTTTTATTTTATGTGAGTTTTAGTCTCTGGAATGGAACACGTTTCATTCCAAACTTCATTTTTCACCACTGGTTACAATGTTTCCTCTTACAAAATAAATAATAATTGAAAAGTTAAGGAAGGTAACGGAAACTCTTGGTTGACAAAATGAGAATCTCATTATAGAGTTTATTTAAATTTAGAGACACTGAACAATAAATGTTTGAAAATGATTTGTTTCCATTTCAAATGATGTGAGACCCACTGCTCCTGGTGTAATTAAAAAGACTTACTTAATCTAAAGAGTGTGTAGACTATTCCCCATTATCTGGTAGTGCAACGATATCAGTGTTTTCCAGGAAGTATTTGAATAGTTTATTAAGTATTTCCCCTTTTGAAATAGAGACTTCATAATTAGTATGTGAAGGAAACAGAGGAAAAAAGCTCAAGCCTCCAAAAGAAAACTCATGTTCAGCTCTCCAGAGTGTGTGTATGTTTGTAGATACGGGGAGTGGTATGCATTTGTGTTTGTGCATATATATATATATATATATATATATATATATATATATATATATATATATATATATATATATATATACACATGCTCAAAGGATAATGATCGCAAAGGGATAGAATAAGAGATTATGTTTGGATTTCCATGTTTCAAACTTCGTCAAAGAGGAGCGAAACAGAACATGTCTGTAGAAACAAGCTCACACATACAGTTGTGGTCAAAAGTTTACATACACTTGTAAAGAACATAATGTCATGGTTCTCTTGAGTTTCCAGTTATTTCTACAACTCTGATTTTTCTCTGATAGAGTGATTGGAACAGATACTTCTTTGTTACAAAAAACATTCATGAAGTTTGGTTCTTTCATGACTTTATTATGGGTTAACAGAAAAAGTGATCAAATCTGCTGGGTCAAAAATATACATACAGCAACATGAATTAGCAATTTTGGTGACTTAGAAAGTTGTGTCAATGAAATGAGCTTCATAGCATGGCCTCTTAACTTCTTGTGAGTGATTATGAGTGACTACAGCTGGTGACTTCTCTGAGGCCATTTAAATAGGGCTCATTGGATACAAACGCCCACAAACGCTATAATGGGAAAGTCAAAGGAGCTCAGCATGGATCTGAAAAAGCGAATCATTGACTTGAACAAGTCAGGAAAGTCACTTGGAGCCATTTCAAAGCAGCTGCAGGTCCCAAGAGCAACAGTGCAAACAATTGTTTGTAAGTATAAAGTGCATGGCACTGTTTTGTCACTGCCACGATCAGGAAGAAAACGCAAGCTATCACCTGCTGCTGAGAGAAAATTGGTCAGGAGGGTGAAGAGTCAACCGAGAACCACCAAAAAGCAGATCTGCCAAGAATTAGAAGCTGCTGGAACACAGGTGTCAGTGTCCACAGTCAAGCGTGTTTTGCATCTCCATCGACTGAGAGGCTGCCGTGCAAGAAGGAAGCCCTTGCTCCAAAAGCGGCACCTTAAGGCTCGACTGAAGTTTGCTGCTGATCACATGGACAAAGATAAGACCTTCTGGAGGAAGGTTCTGTGGTCAGACGAAACAAAAATCGAGCTGTTTGGCCACAATGCCCAGCAATATGTTTGGAGGAGAAAAGGTGAGGCCTTTAACCCCAAGAACACCATGCCTACCGTCAAGCACGGTGGTGGTAGTATTATGCTGTGGGGCTGTTTTGCTGCCAATGGAACTGGTGCTTTACAGAGAGTAAATGGGATAATGAAGAAGGAGGATTACCTTCAAATTCTTCAAGATAACCTAAAATCATCAGCCCGAAGGTTGGGTCTTGGGCGCAATTGGGTGTTCCAACAGGACAATGTCCCCAAACACACATCAAAAGTGGTAATGGAATGGCTAAATCAGGCTAGAATTAGGGTTTTAGAATGGCCTTCCCAAAGTCCTGACTTAAATCCCATTGAGAACATGTGGACAATGCTGAAGAAACAAGTCCATGTCAGAAAGCCATCAAATTTAACTGAACTGCACCAATTCTGTCAAGAGGAGTGGTCAAAGATTCAACGAGAAGCTTGCCAGAAGCTTGTGGATGGCTACCAAAAGCGCCTAATTGAAGTGAAAATGGCCAAGGGACATGTAACCAAATATTAGCACTGCTGTATGTATATTTTTGACCCAGCAGATTTGATCACTTTTTCTGTTAACCCATAATAAAGTCATGAAAGAACCAAACTTCATGAATGTTTTTTGTGACAAAGAAGTATCTGTTCCAATCACTCTATCAGAGAAAAATCAGAGTTGTAGAAATAATGGGGAAACTCAAGAGAGCCATGACATTATGTTCTTTACAAGTGTATGTAAACTTTTGACCACAACTGTATGTACATACCAGTTGCGGGCCATGCATTTTATACCTGGGCCTTCTGTGCTGTCCCACTAGACTTGAGCCATGTCCTAACAAGCTCATTATGACGCCACAGCTATGGTTATTTGTTTCTAGAGGTGCAATAATACACATATTCGTATTAAACCGTTCGGTACGAAGCTTGAGAACCGAACAATACGTTTGAATAATACTAGTGCATTTGGAAAATGCAGAAGCTTAAATTGTGGGAAATATAATGTTTTCGGTGGACTGCGCTCACATAACAGACAACAGGCTTTGTGACCTCTGAACCCGGAACAATAACAAAGAACAGCGGAGGCTGCGGCACCGCACGTGTCTTCAGGGGGGCTAAGCTAGCGGGGAAACAACAGCCCGAACGGGTTCAATTATCCGGACAATAACCCCGCGCATGACGGGATGCTTCGTAATTAACGGACAATGCATATAGTCAAAATCAATGTAATTAACACAATGACAAGTAAAACTCACAAGAACCAGTCTATTTATGACAACAAAGCAACAAATCAATCCAGCAACACTGCAGCCCTAGAGCACGAGCCATTCATATTATTCATAAAAACGACACGATAGACAAATGAACACAGTAGAAACGCTACTGCAGATGTAAAGACGCAAAATCACTTAACTTACCACAGCTGCTCTTCATTTAAAAGACAAAGTCCACTTAGGTCTCTCCAAAAGTTTTCAAAAGCACGTAGCTTGTGGTGTCCTGTCCTGTCGCTGCCTTAGTTAGCGTAGCATAGCTCCAAACAGTTGCAAATGAAACGCATTCTTAGCCATAAAATGTGCAACGCTTCTCCGCCGCTGTCAGCCAGAAATACCGTTCGTACAAATCCTTTTCCATGCTGGGTCAGGGCTGCTAGCTGTGGGCTTGACCGACCCTTTGATACGATGTCCAGCTTTTCTGGAAATGTCTTTCTCCAGAAATCTGTTTAAAAACGCAAAAAATGTCATGTCAATGTCATAACGTCGTACATATCGTTCAACTTGAACTCTTACTAAACACTAGATCTGCTAGATAGCTTTCTGTTTGACAAAAGTCACGCTGGCCCACTGACCAATCACGGCGCACCTTAATGCTGACGTACTTAGGAGGCTACCTAGACAGCTCTGGCACGTCAAAGAATACGCCCAACATGTCAAACTAAAGATCTGATTGGTTGAAGACTATGACAATCAACAATATTGTCCCCATATACTTTAATCTGCAAGGTCTACCTAGAGGACTACTTAAAACAAGCTGCACTGGAAGCAGCGCTGCAGGCTGGAAGCAGAGCAAATGAGGAAGGCAGGAGCTGTGCAATGAGAAAATAAGCTAATGGGAAAGAAATTATAATACTTGTAGTGTATTTGTGAAAAAGTATTAAATTATAAAATAGCTATAACTTTGTGATTCTGTTTAGGCCAGCAGAGAAGGCTTAGCTGGCCCTGACGACCCACCACTGGTACATACAGTCACTAGTATACTGTATATATATATATATATATATATATATATATATATATATATATATATATATATGTGGAAATATCCTCATATGGGGCATACAGTACAAATAGTAAAGGAAGCATTCTGTAGTTACATTTTTAATTCTGGGATAAAATCATGTTTTTTTCAGAGTAAAAAAACCCAATGGGGAGTTACTCTTGAAGAAAAGCAGGTGACAATTTGTTCTGTGAGAGGAACCTCAATATTATAGCCGGGAATCGGCCTTTTAGAAAATGAAAGATTAAATACAAAATCATTTTCTTGCACTCGACAGTGTCTTGGAGATGGTGTTGGTCAGCAAGGTGTATTAAAGTAATACATTTCCATCAATATTAGAGTTCAATGATATAATATTCTGAAATGGTGCACTTTGCATAAAGCAACTTTTGGTATGTAAATGGTGGATGTTTCAAACTCTTTAAATGTTTTATGCGGAGGGAAAGGCATTCAACATATATTTATTAGGCCTCAAGGACACATACAATGCTCACACAATCCTCCTCAGTAGATGGTAAGATCGTCTTTATAACATTATGCAACAGTATTGCATTTAAAAAAGGCTACCAGTTGTTGTGACTCATTTGTTTACAATAGTTATACAAAGGACTCATCATCTTTTCTCAATATCCTCACTGGTAGCCAAGCACTTCCTCGTTTCTAGGTGTTGCTATTGAGGAAAACAAGCTGAGTTTTCCTTGTTGATGGATGGTTGTTTACTTTGAGACGGGTTATGAAGCCAAAGCAGGTGAATGAGTCAGTGGTTGAAGAAACCTCTTGTGCTGATCAAACAATGCAACCAGCCGGGAAACAGGAAACCATCAAAAACACAGAAAAACGGAAATGTGGGTCACTGTAGTGTATTAGTCTATTTATGTTTTTGTGTGTGGTGTAAATGACCATAATCAAAAAATGTATGTTGTCTCTTTGGTATCTGTGTGCGGATCAGTTTGGATACAAAAGTGTAACTCTATGCATCAATTTGAATTTGTTTGTGCATAAATGCCAACAATCATGTCCAAAAATGGTTTGTTTTTTAGAAATGATGTATTTAGACATTTTCTTGTGTTTTTGTCTTTGAGTGAGTGTGCATGTCTAACCGGGTGTATGTGTTTGCGTATGTGCCTGCATGTGTTCCTCCTGGCTATCTCAGGAAGAGATATAAAGTTCAGGTCCAGTCAAGATCGATGTGCTCCTGTGTGAAGAGGAAGTAAAATGTGTGTGAATGTGTGTTTGTGAGTGTGTGAATGTGCAGGGTGTGTGGAGGGAAAGGGGAGCAGTTATTTTGGAACTGTCCAGACGGAAATGGGACCGAACCCAAGGAGGATGCAGATAGGGGTGTCAACTGACACACACACACACACACACACACACACACACACACACACACACACACACACACACACACACACACACACACACACACACATATACCCACACACGTTTACAAGTACTCCAACATACAACAAAAATAATTTGTGAAGCTACATTGTGGTTGGGTCGTGTTGACATTTGCCTCATTACTGTGCAAACAATGACCACACTCACGCGATCACACAAACAAACACCTGCATCTGAAATATAATACTTGGGCTACAGTCAAACAATGATAGAAAATGATAGAATGAAAGATAAAGGAAATGTTTCAGGTAATACCTCAGTACAGATATGTCCACCCCCAGCCCCCTCCCCTTACTCTGACATTATATCCCTCTCATACCTCTGTTACACACAAACCCCATGTGTGATGCAGAATAACACAGTATACAAGTTTTATTTCTTCATAAAAGACTGCTGTCACATGTAGATCCTTCATTGTCGCTGTTCAAACAAGACCAGTTAGTATAGTTCAGTGGTTCTCAAACTTTTTGAGACTCCTTCAGGGCGATATTACTGTACATCATGATGGGTTATTATTATATTATTATTGCCAAAGTTACCAAAGTAGACAGCCAATATATACAAGGGCTAATAGCATCCATCCGTAAATGTAGAAATTCAATATTAAACAATTGTTCATATCATAGCTGGTTAGTGTCCAACCTGCATCAAACCCAGGACAGGAAGTGGGGTAACGTGTGTTGTGCAGTTCAGACTGACTGTCATCTATATCCTGCGTCACAATGTTAGTCCGAAATAGTTAACTGACACACACACACACACACACACACACACACACACACACACACACACACACACACACACACACACAAGATCTGCCTCATCTTTCTATTTCCTCTCAACCCAAACACTTATAAATTAATTTCTGAATTTGTTCAAATGATAAAACACATACAGTTGATTTTTTAAAATCTTAAAACCTTTGGTAAATCAGAATGCAAAGATAAGAGGTTAAAAAAAGGTGGGGAAACGCCCTAGTTTTATGTGTGACGCTTCATTAAACAGGAAAGATACAAATATCTTCCAGTATCATTTTCTATGTAGGTGGCTGGTATTCTTAGTTCATTGATGTGTTAGTTTTTTATTTGCCTTGAGAGAGGGGATCATAAATCTCTAAATGAAAAGTAAAACTGGAGGAGTTTTTCCGCTAAAAATACTGTTGGCTTCCCTTGTCTGAGGTGAGAGCGCTTCACGTGTGGTCGCACCTTAAAGAAAAGAGTTAATATCACAGCTGGAAGGTGGCGAACTTTGTGGTTAGTGCCCAAACAGAAACAGAATCTCTCCCCAATAAAGAGGAAAAAACTGATCCTGTATCTTTCACTCGCTTGGACAACAGTGATGTGTTTTTGCTGACAACTTTTTAGGAGAGACCCAACTTTTCATATGGATATATGGAGACTGTCTGCTTGCAGGCAAACTTACCCTCTCTTTGTCCTTTGAGAATTCCCCCCCCCCGACATCTCTTCATATCCAATCCAGCGCCATAAGTGGTGGTCGAACCACAATGTTTTCTCAGGGCGGTTGGTTACACTGTTCTCCTCCCGCGGTTGCTAGACCATGGCAGGGGAAGAAGCTTGTTCAACATGTTTCCCGTTTAAAAAAAAATGTCTGCTCCCTCCCTTCTTCTCCAATACCACCCAAGTGTTAGGGAGCCTCCTATGCCAAGTGGGGGTAGGCAAAATGTGCGCAAAATGAATCTTGTTACGTTGCGTGATTTAGACTGCTTCAAATACAGACTGTGGTGGTCTGTGATCTGGGATGCATTAGAAGTATCCAACCACAGAAGAAGAACGTTGTTCCACAAGACAAGAGAGGTACAAGCACACAGAAGAGCAAGATCCTTCACATGAAATATTCTTGAGTTTAATGCTGTTGCTGTAGTTTGGTTGGGATAGAGAGGTTCTTGGGGACCTTCATGGATTTGCCTTGGTACTTCAGGGGTGGATATTGGTTTGTGATTGTTGGTACTATGTGAGGTAAAATATGACTTCTGTCTATTATGGACAATGGTTTTGGAAGGTGGACTGCAACTCTGCAGGGTCATAGTCATTATGTAGTGTTAGTGTTGGTGTCCTCGCAGAGGTGAAGGTATCCAGCCTCACGACTTGTCTATAGTAGAGGTTTATGGTTCCAACATTTTAAAGCTTGAAGGATTAATTCATTTTCTTTGAGTACAGGTTGGACTCTTCATCCTTGTCCCTCTGCAGCTTCTCTACTTGCTGACTGTGGATGCTGGGTTAGGATTTTGACACGTGTCCAACCTGATTAGCTCAACAAACACATGGTAATTTCTGTGGACAAGCCTATGAAGCCACATACAGTGCACTACCACGGTTCATGATGTTACAATGTGTGATCTTCATTCTCTACTACACCTCAGTGATATAGGCTGTGAAGCAATGTAGACATTAAAAATGCACCCCTCCTCAACGAGCCCATCTGTCACTGCAGGTTATTACAGTCTTGGCCACAATGGGACTGACCTTCACCAAAACCCAATGGATCTGTATGACACATACATACCAATCTATCCACAAAATCACCAGGCTTTGCCATCATCAAGCTCATCGAGCATATCACCTCACTATTAGATAAAAAAAATTAAATTGAAACCTACCCTGTTGTGAACACATTTTTCACGAGCAAATTCATAGATAAATATATGAACTACACATAGATATTTTCTCCAGGTTAATAATTTTAAGATCTAAACAAATGACAACGGACTTGTACTTGCAAAGTACAAGTTTAAATTAAAGTTAATTAAAAATAATTAAAACAATATTTTACTCACAAATTAAACATAGCCAGCCCAGAAACAACAAACATGGAGTTTGTCCATTGTTATGCCAACAATTACCCCTGAATTAACTTTTTTGGGTGGAAGCCTCGGAAGCAATTGAAACAGCTTTCGGACTATAGATGCATCCTGATCACTGTGCTAAAAGAAACTTCAGTTTTATAAAGGAAGACTTTCCTAAGTGGTTTACGTATGAAACCTTGAGTTTATATAATATTTATCTAATTTTCACGGGTGCTAAAGCTGTCAGAATGCCTACGCTAACAGGTCAAGATCCACTGTCATTATAAAAGAGCCCCTTTCTATTTATTACCAAGAGTGCCTGTGACCTCCACACCACAGCTCAGGAGACGTTAGTAGGCTCCTATTATTTGGATGAAGGAAGTCAATTAATTCATAAATACTTTAGCACGTTTACAGTAAGGCAAGGGGAAGATGGCTATTGATTGATCCCACTAACACAGCAGCCCGCTCCTTCCCTCGCTCCATGTGGAATGCCTTAATGAACCAGGGGCTTTTCTTAACCAAGAATAATGCAATCAGAAAACAGAAGAAAACATAATGATTTTTACCCTGAGTTAAGTGGGGAAGGACTTGGAATATGAATTAGCTTGCTGTAAGGAGGATGTCAAGGGCCGGTAATTGGTATCTGATGAGTATTAGTGATGGTAACCATCTATTATGTCAGTGTAAAACCAAGATATGACAAAAAAACAAACAAAAAATTAGTATATATTCATTTGAAAGTGTATTTTGAAGACAACTACTGAATTCATTTTTAAGAGCACATAGAAAACAAGATGGAAGGGGGTTTCAGAAGCTTGACGTCTCTAGATCCTCTGATCTGACCTTTGAGGAAATTTGGTGAAACAGCAGAAAAAAGTGACCTCACTTTTACAGCACTGAAATGGTCACAGCTATCGCGACCCAAACAGACCTGAGCATCACAGAACTCAGCACTTCACAGAAGTAATTTTCACTCCCAGGTCACAAACAGGAAGTGATAATACAGAATCTGTAATAGAATGTCTTTAAACGAAGAAAAAAAAAGCTTTTCATCATCTTTCTTCTCTCTGTAAGAAAACAACCACCATATTTCATAGCTGCTTGACAGGGAAACTGGTGATTGAATGGATTCATCTTTTAGCTCAGCAGTGGAAGAGCAACCCTTTCCATTGGAAACAGATTTCCTATCAGGAAAGTCCATGCTCATCTGGGTATTACGCCTACTTAGGGTTATGAATTACCGGCAGGCCATCAGCCAAGCAATATCTCAATAGAATAAAATATGAATGCAGTTTGAAGCCAATTTTATGCCCTTTAAAAACCCATGCAGATAAATGGACGTGTGAAACACTTCTAAGGCTGACTAATGTGGGAAATATTGAGCTAAGTAATTGAAGCTGTTTCATCAATAAGCCTGGTAAAGTAGATCATTACAGTGAAATGTGATTAACACAGAAATTGTTGGGTAGTGTGCAGAGGCATGTAGGGAAATGGAATAAAAGAAGTGTACTTCATAATTTACATAAAACAAATTACTCTTGATTAAAAAATGATGAGAGTACTAATGGTAACTTTAGATTTGCCAGTGCTGCCTAAGAAAGAGCAATGAACTTGAAATATGTTGCAAGTGCTGCATAGATGCCTTTTGTGGTTCATTTTTCACCTGATGCCCCAGTTAGCAAGTAATTCTTCTGCCCTCTGCCTTCTGTTCGCACAAAGGTTCACAGCTATACAGCAAGCAAGACACACTTCCAACTTATTGAAAATGGAAGGAGTCTGTATGTATGTGTGTATGTCTGTCCTTCAGTTTTCTTAAAAAACGTTCATCTGATCGACTTCACATGGCAGATGTATTGCTGAGGACCCAAGGAAGTGCAGTGTTGAGTGCGAGCGCTTGAGATCAGACATATTTATTAGTGCATTATGAAGTGTGAGAGGGGACCCCTATTAACTGTTGCACCGCATGCTGCGTACAGCTTGCTATCTGACGCTCGCTAATTAATTAATTAATTAATTATTATTGTTGTTATTATTATTCATTATTCGTTAATTGTTACACCGCCAAATGGCATGCTCGTTCTTCGTCCCCTGCTACAATATTAAATGTTACACCGCCGAAACAATATTATTTTGGTTGTAGATTTGACAAAATGGTGGGTTTAATAATGTCAATGAGGTGCTGTTCACATGCTGCATCTTTTGCGCACTTATATCCATTGTTGTCAATGCAGACCTGCAGGAGGTGTGCTCAAAAGCAAGAGCCACACAGTCTCAAGTGGCAATTTTTTTAGGGAGCTCGACGGCTGTGCCCATAGATCAAAATAGTTAAACTTTTGGAACGCTGCACCGCATGTCTTGTTACCGGGAACAACCAATCCCAGCCAGCAGGTATCTTTTCTGCCCCACGGACTATTTTACTTGCATCACCCTTTCCGTCAAAGGACGTCACTACATTTGGTTGAAACGTCCGCTAAATTGACACAGTCAAATCGAGCAGTAAAGCCAATGTGAGGGATTTACAGTGCTGGAAATAAAACATTTTAATCTTTGTTTTGACTTTGTTTAGTTTAGTCAGTGAGGGTAACAACTAAATTACTGCAACTTCATCATCATAACAGCGTGCAGGTTTTGGTTGCCTAATAACAGCGTACACGACAGGAACAGGAACGCAACCCCCAAGCATCTTGGACCAAAGGTTAAAGATCTGATGCCAGTAAGGTTTGCTACTAGCAACTTAAACTGCTTTTGGCAGAATAGTGTCACTGTTCCACAAAGTATACTACTAAAAAACTACTAATGATTTAATAATTCCCCCTTTATTACAGTTAGTTTTCATTTAGAAGCCACCATTTGAAAATCTTGTTTTCTTTACTCCAAAAGAGTGGTTGATAACACTAAATTTAACCAAATTATGGTTAGCAAACAGAGTACAATAATTGAGAAAAAACTAAAAATACAGACTGCTTCCTCTATATTATCGAAGGAGTTTTAGATTTTAAATCACTTTTTTCATATTCATGCCATCTTTACATTATTCAATTGGAAGCAATCACTTCTTTTAACAAACGCAACCAACAAAAAGTGCAAAAGTGGGGTGACTGTGGGACTTCCTGTTGGTGTTCTTCTAGGAGTATTGTGAAAATGCCTCAGTTTAAAAACAGTAGGAATAAAAGATTGTGAAAATGGGCAAGGGTAGAAATGTTCCATGATAAGTGTCTGTGTGTGAGAGTGTATGTGTAGACAGGCGGGGGCCATTTGTTCCCCTCAGGGCCCCCGGAGCAATCAGTCCGTCAGCGGTGGTGGGGACCGGCTAATTTCCCACCCCTCCTCCTTCCCCTCACTCGTTCCCAAGACGGATGCTTTGGGTAATAAGGCTAATCAATACACTTCCTCACAGTCCTCCCCACCCGCCCCGTCCCAAGATGTCATCAGTCGTTTGTCATCAGGAACCTCACTTGTTCTTATCAGGCATCACCATCTTGTTTAAATGGTAGTGCTGCCCACAGTAGGCACACATACATTCACCTTCTTTTACACACTCAAACATACATATTAATGCAACCAGATGCACATACACACACATTCAAACTCAAACAGTGACCACCTGCTACCTACAGTACATGCTTGTACACACATATACGAAGACACCACGTTACAAAGTGACACACACACACACACATACACACACACATACACACACACATACCTCCCAGGCAGTGATGAATAGACACATGGGTGCTCAGTGACAGGTTACACATGCACTGCAGTGTCAGGATCTATACGGAGAAATTAATCAACAATGACAACAGCATCAGCGGCTCCCCTCCAGCCCACAACTCAACATGCTGTAATTTGCCCTGTATGATTACCCCAGGGTCCTTGGGGCGATTGGCAGCCCCTTCTTAATTAATTAAGCATTGTGCCGGCAGGGTGGTGTCTCAGGAGCGTTTTGCAGAGGTGCAGGCACAGTCACCTTTTAGTATAAGACTTCTCTTATATAACATCTTTGCTCTAAGGCTAAATTATATTATTATCTATTATAGTATATATTTTACAGTATTTAGTAAATTTTTATGTCAACAACTATAACACAACAGTCACATTCAGTGTGCAGTTCAAAACAGGTTGTGAAAAGTGAGAAGGAAAATTTGCAGTTGCAAAAAAATCATTATAAAACAATGATTTCATTATTATGGAACAATTATATTATTGTTTATCAAAGGGGATTTTTATATAACAATATATAAAATATAATTGTATTTATTTTCAAGTTGCTAGGGTGAATAGTTTGATTAAACTTTTTAAATGTACATATAATTGTATCTTTAATCGCATCTTTTTTCTGTATCTTTGGTATTTTCTGTGTATGACAATAACTACCCAACCACAAGGTCAAAGAACATGTTAGTCCACTTTTATCTCCTTTTACTTTTAGCTCCCTGTGACTCCCTGTGGCATTTATAAGCAGTCCTAAAGACCTTGGGGGATGTTTTACATACTGAATCTCGGCCAGCATAACCCCCTGCAAGGGAAGAGAAAGAGGAGGTTGATGCCATCCACAGTTACCTGGATTTTGGACAGGAGCTCGACAGCATGGCTTCCTCACAGGGGTAAAAAGCGGCCTTCTCTTTGATTTTTATATTCCCTCAAGGCAAGGATGCTGATTGGCTGTGGGGATGGTCCATTCTCGAGGGGAGACCGAGATGGGAGGAGGCAGCAGGTTGGCGACGTACTATGCAACACCATTGTTTACCTCCAATAATGATCAGGAGACTCCATATGATATGGGAGCCTTTGATGGATGACTAATTTATCAGTAGCTGTCTTGGCTTAATGATGGTTAATGATGACACTGGTGGCTCAGTCGGGGTTAACTGTCAAAGGGGAGGCTTTAAACTTTTTTTTTTTGGCCAGTAGATCGAGTGGAATAATACAATAATAACTTGGTGAAAATGTTACATTTTGCAGAACATTCCTTGGAATTTAAAGTATGATGTTTAGGTTGTTAGCATCAAATGTGCTGCATATGGCTCTTAGTCTGTTAGCAGCTGCGGATATAAGTGGATGCAATACTAAGTGAAAACTTTCCATTGAGGATTTATTTTGATTTGCTCGTATATTCTCCCTTGTGAACCATTGATGTATTTATACAGTATATATCTGTTGACACCATAATTGTAATACAAAACAACAATACAGCCATATCTTTCATTGTTAGTAATTTGAGTCAGTGAGTACAGTTTTAATAAGTAAAAGAAAATAAAGGCTATTTTCAACAAAAGGACTTGATGTCTCTGTGGTGTGGAGACCATACCTTTCATCATGCAGTTGTTCCAAGGCCTCCGTGCCATTGTTCTTTAGGTATCCCACTCTGGTTGTGGACCCCACTGGAAAACAGGTGAGGCAAAACAATCACGCAACGTCCCATCACTCTCTCCACATTCAACAATAACACTCTGACTGCATCTTTCAGTAGTAAACACAGTCCTTACATGCAGGCCCCGGGGCGAACGTCGCTCCGGAAACAAATACATTGTCAGAGACAGAGTAGGGAAGTAAAAGACAGAGGCCAAAGCATAGTGGAAATCGGAAAACAGCCCTCTCCTCCCTTTGAAAGAGTCCTGGCGATGAAAATATGTAATATAAATAAAGCTGTGGACGCTTTGAAAGCCAAAGCCTTCCTTCCTGACCCAGTCCTCTGTGGGGGGAAACGCCCACTTCTGAGCCCTTGCTCTTAAATTCCCAAAGACCACTCTGTCATCAGTGTCCCAACTGCTGCTTTCATACACGCGATGGCCAGACTCACTTCCCCGTCTTGCTCTCTCTATCTGCCCAGCTCTTTGTCACTTTCGCCCCCTCAGCCCTTTTATGTCTACCCCCCTCCCTGGACAGGATCTTTCCTTGTCGGCTTAAATACCCCCAAACAAGTTCCAATTATTTCACCCGTGACGTGTTTGTGGCTAGTGAGCGGCATGACTCCAATCTCTCCGTTGGTGCTTTAAAGTGCTTCTGATATTGGAACCTGACTGGCGGATGCAAGGAAAGACATAATGACAGATGACTGGCTGATTGGTGAAAACTATAAAACAGCTCATTAAAGCAAAACCATTCTGTTGGTTTGTTTTGAAACTGACCCCAACTCCTTAGCTTTAGCACACTGTTGTATCACTTAACTAGTCACTGAGAGATTTCATGTTTGCTGCAGGAAACACCAGCTCTTGTGGTAGTTTTTCCTGGGATTCTCAGTACAGTAATATATTTGTACCATGGCTAGATGAATAAAGGAAAGTGTGTCATCACCTGAAACTCAAGCTCTAGCAATCAAAGAGATGGACATCACAGTGCATACTGTATGATCGAGAAATGATCTCTTGTGAGCAGAGGAACTGCAGAGTGCTTTTCACCAAAGATGAAAAACAACATTAACATTACTTTGTTGAATGTAACTCCCCATTTATACTGACAGACATCAATAAAGGTATAAAAATGCTTTAACATGCTCTTAAAAAAAAAAAAAAAAAAAAAAAGATTTACAGTCACCATCAGTTCAACAGTGTACACACGGAATAGTACACTGCACAGCACAACAGTGGGGAAACTGCGTGTTTATGTGCAACATTGCCCAAAAACCTCCTGGATCATACATCAAATTCAGCCCAGGACACAAACTGGGCCCTGCGGTGACCCTCGGTGGCAGGGACCTTAATGATATCCACCAGCTTGGCTCAAACAGGGCAGTGGTTTCCACTGAGGACAGGCCTTTTTGATCTATCTGCTGAGCTGGTGGAGCTTGTGGGTCAGGGTGAGAGACCTGCTGTTCAGCCCACCGGTCAGACCTGCGATGAACCCCAGTTAATTGCAACTGACTCCATGTTTTATCTTTTCAGTTTTTGGTCATTTCATCAAACTTTTGTTTTTCCCCCCTCATACATTGCTGCATCGAACTCAGAGGTGGTCTGGAAGCAAACTTCAAACCACAAACTTGGACGATGCAGGTTCAAGTAATATCTTTTGTCCACACAGTGTTTAAGTTAGGAAAAATTGTATGTTGCATGACAGAGAACGTCTTGAATTTCATATACAGGATTTTTTTACTTTAATTATGGCAGTTTTTTGTGAAATAATCAATAATTAACCATCCTGAAATGTTTAAGTAGTGTAAGTGCATTTCTTAATACATTACAAGGTATTTAAGAAGAATACAGAAGATATTCACTACTTAGGGAAGCAGTAAACCCTCTGCTTGCCCAGGTGACTTAATCTGTTTTTCTTCATTTTCTCAGTATTTCAATTGGCATGATGAATATAGAATTTGACATAATGGATTCACACCTACTGCAAAGTAATAGTTAAACATTTAGCATACCAGACCATTAAGTCTGCAATGTTCATTAAACTTAATGATTCACTTGTTTATGAACCTATACTACTCCTGTTTTTGTATTTTTTGTATTATTCTGGCTGATTTGTCAGATGAACAAAACAAAACA
Source organism: Cebidichthys violaceus (assembly GCF_023349555.1). Taxonomy (NCBI): domain Eukaryota; kingdom Metazoa; phylum Chordata; class Actinopteri; order Perciformes; family Stichaeidae; genus Cebidichthys; species Cebidichthys violaceus. The sequence continues at coordinate 5,481,465 of NW_027176296.1, read as the reverse complement.
AAAAAAAAGACAATAACTCGAAAGTCCTTTATAGCTTCCTGCAAGAAGAAACCATTAAAGTGGGGCGCATTGTCTGGGGGTCAAGCTGAAAATGTGTGAGGAAGCGCATAGTAATCAAGTGAAAGAGAAAGAAAAAAAAAAATGCATCGTGAGAAACAGACGTAAATAATGGACCAGGAAGCGGGAGATCAAAGCTTTTGAGTCGGGCCCCGTTTGTTTTCATACTCACCCAGGCCTGGCAATAAAACACGCAAGAGTTGCACTTCAGAGGGAGGGGGGTGACGCAAGGAAGTGCTGAAAATGGTTACGTCCCATCCTGAGGATCCCGTGCCACTATCCCCATGTTAGGGAAAGGCGTCAGGTACAGCACTGTTTACCAGGAAAGGGGACAAACCACACAAAACGTCCACATCAGAAGGGACTCTGTGGCCAGGGGCCATCTTGTTAAACACAGACGTTGTGTATACAAAGGAACCTTTTCCTTATCTCATAATGCTACTGTACAAAACACAATGTAAGCCTTAAATGGCCCAGAGATCAAACTCAAAACTCAGGACTGCAGTGTTTGAGTGCCTTCAAGTTAGCGAGGTGACGTCATTAGGTTTCCAGGAATTGGCAGGATGCGTTTACAGCCAAGACAAATAAAATAAAAAATAAAACACACAGTTGTAAGACACCTATACACTGCACTCCATTTTTTTCTGTCCCGGTCTTTGTGGAACAAACACACATACATGCAACTGGAAGGATGCTCTGATTGTAAAATACTGCAAGTTTATTTCCTTTTCTGATTCAGAGATAAATGCCTCTCTTAATAAATAACTGGTTTATTCATCTGCTGGCAGATATTGTCATGTTTCAGGAAGAAGCCTGTTATATCTTGGCATTCAACTCTACTTCTCTTCAAAATGTTTTTTTTTGGGAATTGCGAGTGTGGCTGTGTCACAGCACCTGTGTGTAGAGGTTTTATGTAAAACAGTAATAAAGCAACTATGAACTTTTAATCATCATACTCTACTGGGTATAATGAGCAGTTTGTGTTTTTGGAAGTCAAATGCTAAACGTGTGCATCCTAGCTGGTTGGTCAGCAGATAAATCCCCAATGTTTTGGGTACAGATGTCTCTCTCACCTGCTCTTTCTGTAGACACTCCCTCTTTCTTCCTCCATCTTTACCTGTGTTTGAATTTATTTTACTTGATGATTAGACATTGCTCAAAAATATACTGACAATCTGTTACATCTATCTGTGAGAAAGAATGACACACAACTGTTATAAACAGCTGAAATCAAACTCAATAGTGCAAGGGCAAAAGATTTACTATATTCTGTATATATCAAAATATTTACTTTAAGTGATAGGATCAGAATTGGTTTATTCCAAACTACATTTTGCACATACATGGAATTTTGCTTGGTGATTGGTGAATAACAATAAACAGTGCAATAGTATAAGAAAAAAAATAAAAACATCAAGATTTACTATAGAATAAATTCTGAGTATGTTAAAATAAGTCTGTTATTAAAATGTCAAGATTGTAATGAATTTGAAAATATTGAAGCATTATGTAATAGATGCATTACAATGTAAAACATGTAAATTCTATTGAACAAGAAAGCAACAAAAAACTTGGGATAAAATAAAATTGGGATAGACAATTAATATCAAACATTGCAATGAAACTGGTGAGCACAAGAATACAATAACGTTTTATTTGTCCATTTTTACAGCAGAGATATATGGCTCAGTTGGCTCTGCCACTGGCACCATTTGTTTGTGTCCATCTCCTCCTGAGGGATCCAATCTTATAGTGAGGTAATATAGCAATGTCCAGTAAATGTATTTGCACTGAATTCCTTTTCTCTGAGCGTGTATCTGACCTCGGAAATCAATAGCATTTTGGCCCTCTAATTGACTCTGACCTTAGTCTTTTAATAGTGTTTTGATATGCAGGCAAATTAATTCACGTTAATGGAGTACATGGGGTCAATGGACTTTGATCCCATTTGGGCTAAAGGCTGGAAGGATTCCATTTAGCTTGCTGGGGTCCTGAATCGTGTGTAGGTCAGACTGTCAAACTCTGCCAGGCAAATTCACTTCTCTTTCCAGGACCCATGAATGATTCCCCTGGGTTCAATCCATAGAAACTAATAGCTATATTATGCACAATTTCAAGTTGGACCTGTAACGTAGATTAATTGTTGTGTCATTACCATGACATACTATTATACCAATGTGTAAATATCCATCTTAAGCAGCTGAATTTGTCCACCTCAACTACTTCTATCACTCCCTGCAAATAAACAATACAGGCTGAGCAGGCAAGCTAGATGGATTTTGTACACTCCCCATTGACATCCAAATAAATTCAAGTTTGGGGAAGCTTTTCAGACTGGGCAGTGAATCTAGCTCACTGCGCCCCTTGCCTCTCCAGTCCATTCGTATTGATTCCAATCTCTCAACCTTTTCCAATAAAGCTGGGTTCATGAGTTCATTATTACAAGAATGGAGGTGTAATTGGCTTTTAGGCATATAAGAGGCTATTTGCACTAATCTATTTGGTGGGGAGATGTTAACGGCCACTTTGAATAGCACAGTGTGAGCCAACTTTGCTCTGTGCTCCTGCAGTTTTGGAGCTATCAAGTCAGTCAATAAGCACATTAACCAGATATACTGTAAAACCAAGGGTTTAATGACATGTTAAAGATGCAAGATCCGAGATTGGGAGCATTTTGATTGACTTTCAACTGCTCTCAACATGGTGAGGGCCAGCCGGCGACTCACAGCTAAAGGTGCTAACAGTGCTAACACTGCAAACTAAGGAAAAAGTGTGTTGACAGAGCTAACGGTGTATGCCTCAGCGGATTCGGAGGGTTGGTGCTATGCTTCTGCAATGTTGTTGTTAGTCGGGATGGCATAATCATCTGTAACCACCATATGAGAGCACTGCAGAGCTGCCATTGTGCAGTCACTATACATAGCAAATATACTTGTTTTCCTGTATATTAATGTAAATAATGATAAATACAATTCATTTAAGCAAGAATAGTAGAATTATATACCAAAACTATGTTTACAAGTGACCAACTTAATTTTTTAAAATTATTTTTGATGAAAAGAAAGAGAAAAAAAGCTTTGCGATAGCTTATGAATAGCTGGAATTTATAAAAACACTGAAACTATGCAAAGGCCGGGCCCCTGAACCTTTTTTGGGACTAGTTTTGGGGGATTGGAAAGAAAGGAGTGGAGGAGCAGTGGCACACAGACACACACACAAGCAGACATACACAAACTGCTCTTCAATTATAGAAGTGGGATGTTGTAAACAGATTTGGCTGAAGTCTGGGTATCATTCAGACCAAGGATCTGCTTATTTATTGTACTCTGATGATACAGACATGATGTAGTTCATTGGAAATAATCAAGTTATTACAGAAAGTTACAGAATAATAATGAAAAAATTCTGAAACATCCAGCTTTGGCCACTCAAATTGACTGCTACAAAACATATTGAAATAATCAGGCGTGACGTGATACAGTGGTTGCAGCTTTGTAAATAGGAGAATGGGTTGAGGTCCACTGAGTGCTCATTAGTCATACTCATTCCTCTGCTTGTTGGCATTGACAGGGTCTGAGCTCACACTTTTATAAAATAAATGCAAGAATCCATGGTATAATAATAAACGTGGAAATACATGTCCACCGAACAGCAGGTGTTATGTTCCCTAAACGTCTCAACAACCACCTCCCAGTGCAGACACAGTGTGGGGTTATGCAAGACAGATGCAAGCTAGTGACACAGAGGCCAGTCAGCATGGTTCTCCTTTGTACTTGTAGCTGGCAAGATGGAGTCATTTAGGAAGATTCCTGTCTTTCCAGCCAAGGGGTATTTTTTGGCTGTAAGAAGGAGTGTGGGTTGGGTGTTTGACACGGGGTGGGGTGGGGGTGGTGGTGAGCAATAGATAGATGGATGAGAGTCGATGGAGGGAGGCCCAGGCGGTTGTGGAGACTTCCTATGATGAAAAGGTCAGTGGCACCTGTAAATCTGTGCAGCTGGAAAAAGTTTGGGAGCGGGGGGAGGAAGAGGAAGGAGTTAAGCTGCTCAGCCAGCTCTCCACTGCCCCTGCTGCTTAACAAACACACAGACACACATTTGTATTATTGTACTTGTAAGGATGTAATCACACTTCTCCACTACCTGCCAAGTCTAAATCTAATCAGAGCCGATCAGAGTCATGTACCCAACACAATATCCTTAGCTTGACAATTCTGTAATACCAATGTAGAAATGTATGTGAAAAGTAACTACAGTATATAGATGGGTGTCAATTTTAACAGTACAAACAGGAAATTAATAAAAAACTGTAGCAACTTTTTTTTTCCCCCCACTATTCTGAAAACGGAACATGAAACACACTGTTAAAGTAGTAACACTGCCACTGTGATACAATTGTTGATATATTTCAATCAGCACCTCACACATACCCCAGGATAACACTTCATGTGAATGCAGGTGCAGCCTAATGTGTGTGTAATCCAGCTGTGTGTGTGTGTGTGTGTGTGCGTGTGTGTGTGTGTGTGTGTGTGTGTGTGTGTGTGTGTGTGTGTGTGTGTGTGTGTGTGTACTGCCAGTGTGGATTTACTGCCCAAGCCCTCCACGGCAGCTGGGTGGCGGTGCGGGACAGAAAGGCCTGGTCAAGGCTGCTTCCTCCTCCTGCAACCCAAAAGGATACAGGCTGCTGACAGATACCTGCTCTGAGCCGGCAGAACACTTCCTCCTACAACATGCGTTCAAGTTACATTTGGTTGACACACTGTATCTGGAGTGACTTAACAAATACACAGACAGTCGCTGTTATTGCTGCATTCTATATGTGATAATTCTGTCACACAACAGCTACCCGTCCTGTCAAGCCAGAAAACCCAACTGATTTCCATGAAAGATTTTAGAAATTCTTCAGATGCACAAAAATTATGCACTTTACTAGCTTCTTGGGACTGATCATTTGTCCTGCCTTCAAATATATGTATGCATTTATATTTATATCTTTAATTAGGTTGAGTTGAAGTATTTTTTTTTTTCAACCAACAGAAAAATCTCAACTGGGTCAGTAAAAAATGTAGTTATTACAGCCAAAAATAGGACAGACAAAACGTAGGCCTGAGTATGTCACTAAAGTATTTGTAGCCACTCCACCGTAGCTGACAGCTTGTTGTATTTCTAGCTGCCATAGTCAATAACTGGTTTGTCCTGCAGTTAAACCACATTATGAAGATGCACCAGGACAACAAACCCTCGTCATATATAGGTATCAGTTGCAAGGAAACAATCCCACTATATTTAGTCTTCTTTTTGGTGGTTAACACTGCAAGTTCTTGGTAATGCAATCCCCTACTGCGCACTTTACTATCATGATGCCACATGTCTGTCAAGAGAGCTCTGGTCGCTGTCACAGAAGCCCATTGTTATTTTGGAAGTAGCATGTGTTTGTCTAACCAAGGCTCGGGTTTCCACTTGCTTTGGTCTGTAAAGGAGAGCCATGGTGGATGCCCCCCCCCCCCACACACACACACACACGCACACACACACACACACACACACACACACACACACACACACACACACACACACACACACACACACACAGCTCTATACGGATATTCTTGTTTTTATTTATTAGAGCCAAAACCGACAAGAGGCGTGCAGCGCTGGTAGCTGTGGTTACTCTTTCAGATTTCAGTTACTTGAGGCTAATCTAAGAGTTGGAGCAGGTGTCCAAGTTAAATATTGTTGATATGAGTGCACTTTTACCTTTTCCTGATCTAATATTATGATGTGGACTGTTTTCACATGTGGGCCACGATTAAAAATTCATCACAGGTCCAAGTCTAAGTCTCTTAAATGTAGAACGCAAGACCCTTGACACTGTAATTTTGCTTCTAATAACTTCCTACTATTGGTGATAGTAGTATAGTTAGTTTTTATTTTTCAAAGTGGACTCTTGCCCCTTAGAAGGAAATTGAGTGAGATTGCTCAAGATGGTATCTTTACTCTGTAAGTGAATGTGAATCTGCCATGTTATGCTTCATTTGATAATTGATAGAGCATGTTAATTGCCTTGATCAAAGGTCAGGCGACTTAGTATTCTGAGGTTAGGCTGTAGATTTTGAATTGGACACGTCAAATGTTTATAAGATGAAAACCTAATGCAGTCATGGGACTCTGGCCAATTAAGAACATTACGAATGTTTTATTCTAATCGACAGTGATATTGGTTGCAGACATCCACATTAAGCCTGATGAATATTCATGAATTCTCTTCTCCGAGCCTGTCGAGTGCATATTAATTGCAGAAATGTGTGTCTGGAGTCCAGAGACGTGATCACATTTCCCACTAGCATCAATCCTAATATGCAGATGAATGCTCTTTTAAACCAAGCACGGGCCACTGAGGTACATTTGATATTTCATTCATGTGAACGACTAGAAAAAAGAAAGGAAAAGGAAATGGCTAAAGCAAACAAAAATACCCACAATGCCCCAGTGTGAACTCTCCAGAGGTTGTGCATAATTACCCTGCGGAGCACCTTACCTGCACACCTCTCGCCGCCTGTCAGCTCTGCATAGAGACACACACAGGACCACGGACGCGCACACACACACACACACACACACACACACACACACACACACACGCACACACACACACACACACACACACACACACACACACACACACACTCACACTCACACTCACACTCACACTCTTTTCCTCTCACATACACAGTACCTCAGACCCTCCCTTCTCTTTTCTTACACACACACACACACACACACACACACACACACACACACACACACACACTTACTAACATACACTTGCAACAACACACAGACCAGCGCATCAGCAAAGAGCACTGCGGCTCTGCGGCCGACCACAGCTTACACGGGGGAGAAATCTTCAGCTCATTTCTGACCCGGGCTGCCGAAGCGTTAATTGCCCTCCTGAGTTGACAAAATTTTCAGGGTAAAAGGTGTTATCCTTGATGGATCAGCACTGTTACCACCAGTGACTGATTCTTTCAACTTGGACATGTACCGTGCATATCCTTAATCTCATTAAAACAACCTGCAGGATGGAAAAAGAGGGGGGGGTAAGGGGGGGCACATCTTTTTTAATTTTTTTCTATTTCTATTGCAAATTCAAACGCTACATATTCATCCGACTGTGGAGCACATTTAAAAGAATAAACGTAATCCGAACATTAAAACAAGTTAAAGTGTGTTTCCATCAGCAATAGTTCAATGAACTGGAAAAGCTACAGACAGGAACCTGAGGAATATATTTTTACAGCCTCTGTACCCTTAACCTACCCCCAACCTACTTTTTTACCACCAGCTGTCAAAATTGTTCACTCTCTGTATTTTGCTCTCCCATGTCCTCTTCAGATGCCCACGGACTACAGGACACAAAGAAGACTACCTACAGTGCATCTTTGTAACTTGACCCCTAAATTCAATATGCTGCAAAATTGCTTGATGCCATGGTCTGTTGAGTCTCATATAGGCTACTGTAGTTTTCAGCAGTTTGATTTAATGCAATGTGTTTTGGAGTATGCACATGGTAGGCACAATATTGTCTGAAATGATAGAGACCTGAATCATTTGTGCTCTAATATTACAGACCCAAAGATCATATTGTAAGGTTCCTATCATTCTAGTTAGTGCACAAAGTTTGATCTGATCAAACTAGCAAAAGGGGAACAAGAACAAGTGTCTCTCCGCCAAAAAGTTCAAAACACACCACTGCTATCGTTTCCATACTCTATTACAAGTCTCTTAATATGGCGATAAATGATAGAAAAAATTTTAAATTTGTTATTGAAATCTGACTATGTTAAGGTTTGTTTACCTGAATGGTATTGATAAACAGCAAAATAACATAGGGTTAGAAACAGAAAACATACAAATTGGCAAATCTTTATATATGTCAAACCCTTCAGTTACATATCAGAAACACACACACACATGCACTCAACCTTCCACTACATCTTTGTGAGGACAGTCATTGACTTAATGCATTCCCTAGCCCCTAACTCTAACCTTAATTAACCATCACAACTAAATGTCAGACCCCAATCATTACCTAGACCTAATTCTAACTTGAACTTCAAAACCAAATCTGAACCCTTAAACAGGCCTTTGCAGGTCTGTCCCTCACTTTTCAAAAATGTCCTCACTAAAAAGGTCTAAAAAAAACCCGCAACTGGTCCTCACAAAGATAGCTGTTCAAGTTCACACACACACACACACACACACACACACACACACACACACACACAGTACAGCCACAATCACATTTTTAGTTTGATTCAGGTCAATCAATCCAAATTATAAATGGAAACTTCTGTTCACATAAAGAGTGAGATCTTCATTCCTTGTTCTTCCATTATGGATTGAGACATTAGTGCCTATTTATGATAGTGTTTCAGAAGGAAATCCACAATCTTGAGTAATTAAACTCAAAGTAATTCCAACCTTCAGTTTATAGACATTGCAATGATGCAGTGAGGAATGTTGTTGTGTGAATGAGGCCTTGTAACAGCTCAGCAGACTAGACAGGGAGACTATGGATACACTAATTCACTTCAAAGGAAGCATGTCTGTATACATGCATACTTTAATATATATATGTAATAGAAGTGAAAACATAAATCGGTGTCCAAAGTGTGTGTACACACACACACACACACACACACACACACACACACACACACACACACACACACACACACACACACAGCGTCAGTGTTCCTCAGTCTGCACTGGAATGCAGTCTAATGATAGAAAAATACATTACACAAACTGCCTGCCTTTGTGTGTTCATGATCACTTAATGATTTCAATCCATCTAAACTCTATTCTTTGTCATAAAAAAAGATATTCAAACCTTCATTGGCAATACGTCTGAATGACTGGCGTACTTAAGAGTAACCAATGAACGTTGGTAAGACATTCTAAACACCTAAACCAGCAACAAAAAACAGCAAATAGAATAATTAGATAGTCAGTTAATTGATTTTCATTATTTTAAATCTCTGAGGTCAGAGGTCAGGCTTTGCTAAGAGCAGCAGCCCCAGGACATTTGAACACTTGACCAAATGGACGTAGAGAACCTCAGCCACTTCCTAACTTTCCTTTTAGTCTGCCTAAACATTTCAGAATATTTCCACTTTAAATAAGCTTAACAAAAATACTTATTTTCAAATTGATGGTTAAGCGTATTGTAGTTTATTGACATTTCCAAAATAATCACTTCAAACATGCAATAATTTGTGTGTAGCAAAATAAATTAGTGTTAGTGTTGCATTGGAGATGCTTTTATTTCTAGCTGTGCTTCTCCATTACTAAGAATACAGCCACACGCACCACACACATGTTCAGCACATTTTCACAACACAGCCACATGCAAACAGATGTTATCATACATACATATGTCTAAACACAAAACCCACATACACACAATTATAGTGACAGACAGATGCACAAATGTCTGCATTTACACACACACACACACACACACACACACACACACACACACACACACACACACACACACACACAGGTTTAACATAATAATTTGCATGGGCTATATTGTATACAGTTCTTGCCTACACCATTGCATATTCTGGAAGAAAACCCAACATCTTCAAAACCACACATATATTTTCAGATCAATTTAATTATTGCTTCAATGAAAACATATCATTCCAATTTTGGGCTTTAGTTTCACATTTTGGAAACTCACACCAACCTGACAACCTTTAATTTAACTGGAAATTAGAATACAATCCAGCTGTAAAACATCTCAAATGTTTGCAGAAATTCTTTCCCAGGACTGATGTCAAATATTAACCATTCCTGTTTTTTTTCTTCTTTTTTTCCCCTTTTTCTTCCTGTTCTGCCTGACGCCTCTTTTTCCAGTTTGACAGGAATCCCAACCTGAACCTTGTGCTGGTGTTATTGAGATACAGAACTACTTGGTACCATAATTGACTTTGACTTCTGTGAAATTACTCAAATAATGTAATCTAACATGAAATATTCATTGGTTAGAAGATGTGAAATGGAAACAATAAATGTAACCAAAAGGATTTACTTTTTTCAGACACACATTGTCTTGAGTATGAAGTCTTCAACATTTAAATAGTATTTGGGTCTATAGTAGGAAGCATGTGCTTCTCATCCTCTACTGTAATCATAAGTAATTATTCTACTTCTACTAGTTGCATACATTAAAAAAAAGTCATTCATTATTTTTAATGTGGTGAAATTGGTATTAGACACCAGTGTTGCAACATGCTGTTGTACGTTGTTTATTTTGAAATATTTAACGATGATACATTCGCCCAACGATGACACACATTCATACATTTATTCTGGCCTTGAGGATACTTTTTGTCTGATACAATTGATTTAAGTGAGAAATGAATCCATTGGTGCACCCAAGCTTAGCAAAACATGAAATATTGACAGAAAAAAATGTGTGGCCTGACCGGAAAATTAAGATTTAATTGGGTGTAATTGTCCAGTCAGAATCATTTAATCCACCGACCGATCTAGTTCAGTTGTTATGAATGATGCTGAGCAGTGTATTGCTTCTACTGGTGCCTTTAAGTATTATATAATTACATAAAGTAATTATTTCTCATTATTTTAATGACAACACCCGTTCATTCTTGAAGGTCATTAGTTAATTTTGTACACACTGTTTATCCATTTTGAGAAAGAAAACCATGATGATCACCAATGATGAAACCATTTGCACCAAAGATTATTTGGTGTCTTAATTTATATGATCTGTCATGAAACTATTGATTTTTTTTTTTAAACATATTTTTTAAGAAAGCATCACAGATGATTATCACATGAATTGTATGTTGAGATCACAGTAGTTTCATTTGGAATAAATGCTAAATGGTTGAAAAAAGATGAAACCTTCAGCTGAAAATATTTTATTTTATTTTATGTGTTTTATATTTTCATTGCTGTCCACAGGAGACAACTGGAACACACAAAATACATACGTACATCCCACATTCATGTACAGAGCAAGCGTGAGAAAAAGACTGAGACAGAGAATGTGAATGCAGGTACACGGCAGCCTTTCTCTCTCTCTCTCTCTCTCTCTCTCTCTCTCTCTCTCTCTCAGACACACACACACACACACACACACACCACACCACACCACACCACACACACACTCAGCAGGGGGCCTGTGTGAACCGGGGCAAATATATGGCTTCAGGTCCACTCCCAGGCTCTTTGGGCTTTGGGGACTTCACTTACTGGTTTCCAGGCCCTGTGTCTCCCCTGTCACCAGTAAAAAAAAAAGAAGTCGAGTAAAACACCTGTTCTATAGATCTACTGTAGGGAGCAGTGGCGCTGCATGGGTCAGATTATATTACAACGATGTTCAGACAGAACTCTACCTGGGATTATGGACAAATTGGCTGTTTTATTTCTGTTTTTGAACTTTTAAGAAAATGTAAATAGAGTAATGACCAGCAACAATTTCGCTTGATTAAAACATTGCTTTGGCTGATGTGTTTGTTTACATATTGTAACATTTGATGATTACACACTGGAACAAAAAGAACATGAACATCTAATTAGCATTAGAGCTGGTTGCCACCAAGGGTCCCAACAGAAAGAAACCAACAGAAAATCCAACTAGTTTTGGTACAGGCAACACTGTTTGTTTGCATGGTAACTGATCTATGCCATGCAGGACAGAAACACAGCTTATTTTTGCAATCTGAATTGTGTTTGTCACAAAAAATGCTTGAAAGTAGAAGGAACTTTTAAAAGTCTGGGGAAAAAAGTGTATGTCAGAGTGTTATAAAATAAAACCAAACTTTTGAAAGGCTACAGTAAATTGCTATATAGTATAAGAGACAAACCCATCCAACTGCAAGAAAAAATAAACACCTTTTTAGACAAGTTTACATTTTAGATGCCTCCAGGAGTTTCTTCTACCTAATACACATCTCACCACAGCAAAGTGCGTGTTAACAGTCTCATTATGGGCTGAGTGTTTAACTGACTTATATGTAGTAACAATGGCATTTCTGCAATTTAGAATGCTTTAAATACACTTGAGCGCGACAAACTGTTTAAGATCAATATAGGAGAAGACAGACAAGGTTTGGGACAACTGATGTATTGTGATTTAAGAGATAAAGCTGCAACTCTGTATCATCAGACACACATCTAATGTAGATAGAGACAAACAAAACTGTTCATTTAATTCATAACTGTGATTCTAAAACTGGCCTTCATCACTGTTGCCTTGAATTTTTGAATAGGAGAACCTTCCATATCCAAAAACATTCAACCCTATGGTATTGCATTGGTTATAGTCAAATTTAGTGAATTGTTTTTCTAATTTATGAGACATACACCCAGAGAAAATATAATGAGCACTCAGGCAACTGATGTCAGAGGGACCAAGGCCTGTCCTTTACCAACACAATACTGCCATCTAAAGGCAGATACATACATAGACCACATAATGTACATTGGATGTTTTTATTCCTATTTAAAATCAGACACATGCACACTCACACCACATACATGTTTGAGGCAAAGACAGATGCTTTCCTTACAAAGAAGCTTTTGGTTGGTCGGAGGTCAGAATGAGAGATTTCTGTTTTGTATTATTTCTTTATAGCTTCAAACTGTATACATTACGGATCTAAATTTCCTTTCAGGAGATTATATCATTATGGAATATAATTGTGATGTAGACTTTCATTTTATGACAAAGATTCACATTTTACATGTGTGTTTATTTTAGTGCAGAGATGATTTCTACAGTGATCTCTTTATATTTGGTGCATAGAGAGATGAAAGGTGTGCAGCGTTTGAGTGGCACATTTCATTTCAATTTTGGAAAAGATCATGTAAAAAGCTTTGTTTCATCATGTCGATGGTATGACAAAATTTAGACACATTTTCAAAATATAGCATGAAAGTATTCGCTTTCCTGCAAAATTATCGTATGCCATTGTCCAAAAAGTTTCTCAAAAGGAGGTCTTCGTTTATTGTATTCTTACATTTGAAACATACTGCATTCTTTATTGTAACTGTAAATGAAAACCCTTCATCACATAATATAATACACAAATTCACTCTCTCACACACACACACACACACACACACACACACACACACACACACACACACACCAGCTTTATGTATTTAGCTAAAATGTTGAAGTAACTCAAGGCATTGAAATGAGGCACAGTGTGACTGTAAACCAATTGAAATGATCAAAGTAGTGACGTATCCCGGTTTATTATTACATCAGAGTGGTGTTAGGTTTTAAATATCCGAAGTGGTGTGTATCTGCAGATTCATTGGACATGATGACCTTTCATATAAAACTAATCCTTTGATGCAAAAGGCCATAATTCTCCCATTTTAATATCATCTTCTTACAGCATGACCTTTACTGTGGTGAACTTATCGCTACTTTAAATTTCAAAGTGGAGTCTCCACTGTCTTTCCCTCGATCCCACAGCCAACACAAGGGATTCTTCCCCAAATATAATCCTGAGAGGGGAACCAGCTGGGCCCTTTTATATTTATTTGATCCCATTTGGGACTCAGTGGTGCAGTTTGTGCTATTAACGAAGGGCAAGTGTAATCCCAATTGACAACACCCCCACCCCTCTCTCTCTCTCTCTCTCACACACACACACACACACACACACACACACACACACACACACGTACACATAGTTCTTAGTTCAACATTCTTCTCCTCACCTACCTTGATCCTTCCTCCGTTCCATGAGAGTCAAAGATGAAAGCTCATCAGTAGCTGTCAGAACACTGCTTTTCTTTGACAATTTCATTTTTTGGTGTTATTGAAGTTTGAATTTCTGTAGATGTGGTTCCATTGTTGTTATTTGCCATGATTTCTATTGCTGCTCATCACTCTGTAGGTTGAATTACAGTTCCACTGTCGCCTGTCCAGGTCCTCTAGAACGACACATAGATGCATTTTCTTCCCCAACTGGCAGGATGACATTGTTTGTCAGTGCTTCCCAAAACCTTTATAAATCACTGTTGAAAAATAAGTCTGTTTTATGATGTGACAACGCTATGGTTAAGGTTTGGTCAGGTTAAGCGACAAAAACGATTTGGTTAGGTTTAGGGGTTGAGTTAGAATGACTACTTTGTTCTGGTTAGGGGACCTTTGTCCTCATAGTTACAATAATAAACACTTTAAACCTTTTAAAAACGAGGCCTATTTGCAGGCCTCAGCTCGAATAAAGATAAGAAATACCTAATTAAGTGTATAATTAAAAAAAAAAAAAAAAAAAAAAAATTATATATTTTTAAGATGTGAAAAGTCATGGAAATATCAGTATACATGTTACAGGTTTACATAAGATAAGGATGGAACACAGCACAACTTGGAAAATTCAAAAGCTCGCCCTAGAAAAACAGCAATTTCAGGATATTGTTTTTTGGAAATTATGGAAATTCAAGATTTTAAATATTCCCAGCTCTTATAACAACTGATAAAGGCTCTCTATACACAGTTATACATAGATACAGTGAAACATTTATAAAATATAGAGCATATAAAATTAAAAAACTGATTAAATATTCCAATATTTGAATAAAAAAAGTATTTTTTAAATTCAAAAACACTCTATATCACGTCTATGTATCACTCCTGATGTTCAATGAAGCAAAAGACAGAAGATTGGACCTTTTTTGAGTGTTTTAAGCTCTTTCTAAGCCCTTTTTAGTTGTTTAGTTTATGGTCACATACTGCTTCAGATTCAGCCCACTCTCTCTGTTTAGGGCTGTATCTCAGCCCCCCTTTCTCCGATTTTCACCATTGAGACCTCCTTCGAACCGTAGGAGCCAATAGAATTGCCTGGAATTGAAAGCTAGATGATTGACAGCACTATTAGCCAATAAAGCTCAAAAACGTCCCATCTCTGAAATCTAATTTGCTGAGCTTCCAACCCTCCCAAGAAGCCGAGGAGTGTCGGAGAGACACGAATCGAACGGATTCACACGGAGCACATGCAGCTGGACATACCAAGCAGTGGAAGTACGGGGATATTTTATTTTTTCGCTGAGATTCGACCAAAAGTGAGTACAATATTCGATGACAGCTGTGTGACTTTTTGTGTTCGAAGCTGAATATCTCTGCGATGGTTTACCGGAGAGAGAAATGGAAGATATGTCCATAATCTCCGTCAAGCGGACATGCTTTTTCATGATGCATGTTCGTAGGTAGCACGTTGCTAACGGAGTGTAGCAGCTGTTTTCTCCGGTCTTTTCCAGTCATATCGAGTATGATTTATGATATTTTGTTATTTGTTTGCTTGGCTGATGGGAGATGTGTTTGTCTCATATAGAAGTGACCGAGTTCATGTTGTTCCCAGGACGCTGAGGTTTCTGCAGAACTATAACAAGTTTTTATGTACTCTGCGTCCAAATGGGTGACCCTCGGGCTTAAAGGGTATAGGAACCATCGTGGTCATGCAAAAAACCAATGTTGACTGTTGTTTTGTTACAGGAAATAAAACAGCTGTCTCCCAGTTTAAAATTCAATATTTTGTTGACCCATCCAGTTTGGCTGGCTAAACATTTAGACTAGCAGGGTAACCCATCTGGGAGACGGGTTGGTTGACTGCAGGGGTTCCAGGCAGTGGAGGCTCGGGCAGTTGGCAGAGAGATGACAAGCTGAAAACCCACAAATGATGCCTGCTGGAACTTCAGGTAGATCTCTTCCTGATCTGCTAAAAGCTTGTCTGGTATACAGACCCTGTGGGAGAGGGCAACCACAGACCTCAGAGATCCGACACACTAGGGTTTTCTGCACTGCAGAAATTGAAGCTGCCACTGGTAAAATCAACCTGCATGTCATGTCATTATCCTGCAAGTAAGAACAGCCAAACTTTTTTGCAAATGTAGTATTTTGCTGGTCCAAACTCCAATTGCTGACAAGCCTATTTTCCTATACCCTGGATATGTTTCACAGAAATGGTCTTGCTTTGTGTGTGTATATACAGGGAATAATCACTTGTAATAATATGTTATATTTTGGCATGTTTCCACGCAAGTTATGTGCTAGTTACATTTTTTGTCTCATGAGTCACACAACACTTATTTTTGCAAATTCTAGATATTCAGGACACACAAGTACACTGAGTAGGCCTACACAAGCATGCACAGGCAAGAGTAGATGAAAAAGAAACATGCATGCAAACAAACTCCCATACCAATTGTCCCTGGCCACTGTGAACCTTTAGCTTTTATTTAGTATTCAACCAGGCCAACACTCAGGGACATGAAACACACATATACACACACAAATGACAACAAATGAGAAAAGTGACACAGCTGACCCCGAGTTACGGGTCGCTGGCAGGTCAGCCACTCACTAGGTCGTCCTCTTCTTCACATTCATCTCCTCATTCCTTTCATCAAATTCTACCATTTTTATTTGCACTGTGATTAAATGTAGATTTGCAGTAATAAAAAAAACAGGCCATGAGTTGATGAAAAACATGAATGAAGGTGTGATATGAAAGAAATATCAAAGGGCTCATAAAAACAATGTCAGGATGCCGCTCATCCCCATCATCTTCCTGTATTTTGACTCTCTTTCCATGTATTTACTTTACATTTACTGTTAAGATTAAAATGTCACCCTTTTCAAATTGTTCCAATACCACAAATATTTGAAATATGTATATATCACTATATACACAATTATTGCAGTTTTAATACTTCTGTCAGTAACATAGTTTTACTTTTGTTGTTTTCTGAATTGTTTATAAGGCAGAATTGTTGTTGAAAATCCCATATTAGTTACTCTTCGGTGCAGCTGATATCTGTGTGCTTCCTGCAAACAGCGCCAGCTCTCCTACAGTCCTGCAACTCATTCCCTGGCCTCCCTCTCAATTCACTCAACTCCATCTCTCTTTTCTCCAAAGAGACTGTCCCTCTCTGCCAGCCGGGTCCTAAGGGAGCTTGGCCACCCATTGGGGACCCATTAGGGGTGTTGTGGTGGGTGGGGGCGAGCGGGGAGAGAGATGGCGGCAGGTCAAATCGCTTTGTGGCCGAGGGGGGTTATCATTTACTGTAATTCAGGCCCTGTCAGGCTGAAGGAGAGGGAAGGTGAAGTGACGTGGCGCGCCCTGGCTCTCATCTGTCTCTCCCACCACCCCCACCTATCACAGACAATGGCTGGCTGTCTGGTGGCGGGTGAGTGGGAGGAGGAGATATTACAGCTACAGTGGCGTATATCTATCCAGTCGCACAGCATTGTTCTATGCCATTTTACCTTCGAGGCACATTATTGATTGACTTATTCCTTACTATGAGTGAGTAGGTAGGGGTTCAGTGCCTTGCTCAAGGAGACTGTGACAACACACAGGACTGCTATTGGAATCAAACCACTAACTTTATATGTTAGGTATTATATTGTGCCTCCATTACTAACAATTAATATGCAAAACCTTAACAATACACTTTAGTACTGACAGACACACTGGGTTTTTGGGTGATCAAACCTGAGACTTCTCAGTTACAGAACATTTTGTCTGATCTGAGAGGCTGCAGTCTTTTCAGTTACGGTAGAATAGAACAGAATATATCTTTATTGGCCTCCATGGTGGAAATTTGTCTTTGTCTCACCAAACACAAGGAGCAGCGACATAAAAAGCAGGCAATCCGTTATTAACATCAAACACATAGACAACATATTACACATTAAAACAGTTCATGTTTATGTCTGTGGCTTTAATCTTGGATATGAATTAGAATGTGCTCTATGTGCACTATGGCTTCAAGGTAAAGCAACACACATGTACAGTATAACGCAACATACAATATCCCAGGATTCAATTGAAGAGTTCATTATTATGCTGATTATTGCTGTAATGTTAATGTAATGTTACTAAAACATAGTACTAGAGGCACTAGAAATGTTATGTACAGTACTGAAAAGTAAGTATATAAACAAGCCAAGGAAGTAAGGTAATAACTTTGATATTTCCCCTTCAAAACAACAGATTAACAGCTTCTTGTTTTCTTTTACTGTGGATATTTGCCCAGATTTCTTTAATCTTTTTAAAAAAAACAGCATCTTCTTAATTTCCTTGTTTTTCTTGACATTTTGCCAGCAGATAGCCTGTTGGGAAGTATATCAATGTGTGTTTTTAGTGCTGCTTGTAACATAGTAATTGCAGGGATAGACATGACAGAGACACATTTGTATACAACAAATGAAAAAGCAAAAAAACGCAGGAGAGGTAGATTGAAATGGAGTAAAGTATCACTGGATAACAAAACTAAAAACAAATCAAGTACTCCAAACACAAAGTTTATGAACAAATTATTTGTTGCTAAAAAAAGTATTCCCATCCCGTATTAATCAGTCCCTCTATTACCATTTCTTTCTTCCATCTCTAAGCCTTATGATTAATTAACTTCCTTGACCGCTCAAATTTCCAGAAGGGATCATTAAAGACCTTTTTTTCTTTGGTCTTCAAATTTCAAAACTATCATGAATTTTTTATGCTTTCAGATGCTTTATGGAAGAAGCTGTGATTGTTTTTCAGATGGGGGATTTCATAATTGGTGCCAAAAATCCATTAGATTAAAAAAATGACGACCCTTCTGATACTTAGCTTCTAAGAAAAGAATATTGCCTATATCTGCCTATCAAAGTTATGAGTCATCTTAAGACCTCTACTTGCAAAACAGTCTCTTGACTGATTCATGTCGAGCTACAATATTTTCCAAAATTTGATTTTTTCCCAATTGACTGAGATATAAGCTGCTATGATGAAATGTTTCACTAGAGGACAGCATCTTCCTCTTTAATAACATTCACCAGACTACAGGAAACGCCCTTACAGTCAGATGCCATTGGATTGCTTTCTTCTTCTGAATGTCGCCACTGAGTGTTTCCACTGAAAAAAGGGAAAAGAGAAACACGCTCAATCCATGTGCCACCATTCCAAAGATGCTACATTTTAAACACATTGATAATTTTTCTTGGAGTGGGTTAGAATGAGTCAGCAGGGTTTTTGTACCTTGCTCATAGACACTTCAACAGCTTCTTACTAGCCCTAATAAAACAATTCAAATGATAAGCGTATGGTAATGAAAGAGGTTCCTAGGCACTCAGCCATGAGGCGAATGTTCAGGTAATTGTCTGTAATTTCACAAAATCACGTTTAAAATAAATGTTAATGATGGGTTGTTGTAGTAACATCCGTACGCTTTATTTGTTGGATAAAGAGGTGAGATGAAAGTATTGGCTATGGAGGTTTTCCTTTATGAATGCACAGACATCTGATGTGATTATCCTTTTGTGCTTCTTTACACTGATAAGCACTAACATGAAGGACTGGTTTTGATGTCAAAAGAAACAAAGCAGGGCGATAATGATGTAGGTATGTTGGTTCTAAAAAAGGAAAAATCATTTACATTACACACAGACACAACATGGAGGGGCAATTATACTGAAGCATCGACACAAAGAAACACATACCTCAAACACATGAAGGCTGCGTCAATTACGGTTCAAATCTCATCTCAACTGACCTAATTTTGAAACAGGCCTAATTCCTGAATGCATAATGGCATTAATGAGCTGTCTGTGTAGATCACTTTCCTTCCACAGGGGGGCGATGTTGTGCTCAGTTTTGAAATTTGTGACGTTCCCCTCCCCTAAATCATTGCTTCATTAAATAAAGACTCACACAACCGTCACACCAAATCTGTTACTGTCAGCATTTAAAGAGTAACACAGCGGCAGATGAGAGTATGGCCTTTTGTCTGAGTCCCGCCATTTAACAACACAACTCCAGCTTGCAAATCATTCCCGCTGCATCCTTGTCGACCTGTTTTGTCAGTCATCAAGCAACTAAGGTTTGTGGATAAACCAACACGTTCCCGGCCCATAAATAAGCCTTCTATGTCTCAAGCTTTGAAATGGGATCTTAAAAACAAGAGCCTAGCCCAGCCACACTCTCTAATTAGAGAGGCCCACAGATGCCTGCATCCCCCCTCCCCTCCACACACACACACACACACACACACACACACACACACACACACACACACACACATAGAAACCACAAATGCACACACACATGCAAATTACAGAAAGAGAGAAGAGATCAAAGAAAAGAACACAGTGCAGTAGTTTGTGTATTTACAACACCCCTACCAAAAAAGGACAAGTAGCAAGTGTTGTTCTTTTTTTTGATGCCGCTGAATGCCATGAATGCTGCCTCTCCTAGATATTATTGGCACACCCATTGGTTTCTGTGTGCGTGAATGAGCTGGCTGTCATTTTCTATCTATGCTCTTTTTCAGTAATGTGTCACATGATCAGCGAGGCAGCCCTAGCCAGCCTTTATCATGCTAATGTTTTTCAATTTCCCCCCACAAAGAGCATACATAGCTCTTACAAAAGATGGCTTCAGACGGGCCCATAACTCTCCGTCTCTGTCTCTCTCTCAAAAAACACTGCGCACACTCTGACAGAGTCCCATTTCAGTGGCCAGATACAGTCATTTCTTGTCTGATGGACACACTGATGCATTGAGATTCACCCTCAGACTATCCGAGACACAAACTTGCGGGCTCGCACGTATACGCAAACACGGCCCTGCATACGTTAACACACTCGCAAAGAAAAACAGTGCACAAATGCACACGCTTGTACTCATCCTCACAGCTGGTTGCCCTTCTTAATGTGAGCAAGTGGATCTTATCACTGGTTCTCATGTGTACACACACACACACACACACACACACACACACACACACACACACACACACACACACACACACACGCATTACAGCACAAAAAGGCCTTTCCATATCCAAATTTGTCGCTACCAATCTTTTGCTTTCTTTCCTTTGTTCTTTCTTTCTCTCTCTATTGCTCTAACTCTCCTCTCTCAGCTGGCCGTCCTTGTTCAATCCCCAAATAACCACATCCTCTCAGCATGTTAACAAAGAAGCCCAATCAAGACATAAATGTCGTTTTTATTCTGTCTCTTTTTGTCTCTCTCATTATCTTCCTTTCTCCTTCGACCAAGAACGTTTACACATTTATTCTAGCTCGGATTTGTTCTTTACACCACAAGTACGCGCCAATATATTAAAACATTATCTCGGCAATTAGTGCTGCGTACGGCTCGCTTGCAAAAGCACTGAACCAAATAAGTGAGGTTTGGGAATCTGTTAGTATTGGGAACAGATTACAATCATATGCATGTTCTGCATGAGTGAAGCAGTGATATGTTTGCATTTAATGTTGATTTTTGCACCGTAATGTCCTGATTAGTATTTAATGTTCCCTTTGGCTATTTCTCTCTTATATTCACCAAATGATTGATTACATTAAAAAGCATAACAAGTGCTTAATACTGTCTCGGATATATTCAGTTACTGAATTCAGGTAATGTATGTGTTTTATAGTAGACATTCAGTTACATTTGTGTTCTTTCATTGTGCGTATTGTGCAGTCTGTTAGATTGGGAAGATGAAGAACAGTTGTCTTTTGAGCATGCAGCCCTCTGACAGTCGACCTAGCTGGAGGCTATTGTTGTCTAATAGCAGACACACACAAACACACAGATGCACACATACGTATGCCGAATCCCCCTCCCCTTTGAATAAATCAACACATGAAGCATATAATTCTCCATGTAGGGGCCGTTTAAGGGGGCATTATGGCCCATTTTAAAATCTCATTAGCAGGGCAGCTGCACTTTGCACCCCAAGCTGGTGATTGGGGCTCTCTTTTTGTTTTGTTTTTTGTACTGGGGCGCCCGGGTATACCCCGTCCCCCACCCATCTCCTTCCCCATCATCCATCCCCAAAAAGACATAGTGGAGCGCTCAATGTAAAGCGACGGGGCAAAGAGGGCTACATGTAGCATAGAAACTGAGCACACGTTTACACTGCGTCATCTGATTTTTTCCCCTCAGAGGAAGCTCAGATGTGATGTTTTATAATCAGTGAAAAACTTGTGACTTACACTTGAATGCCTAAATTACAATTTGTCAGTGCTGTCATGTAAAAATAAATTAACCTTACATTCACCTGAGTCAACTGTCATCATTTTGGCAGCCACGGGTGGGCTTAGCATAGAATTTAGTACAACAAGACACGACAAAAGGAAGAGACAAATATTTAACCTGATTTGCATGCCGCAACTAATTATTATTATACAATTATAAGTACACATAACGGAACTGTACTGGGTGAAACAAAAGCGGATATTTCGTTTTTTGTTAATGTTATGGTTCAACTCGTATTTATGCAAATACATACCAGGTTAATTACATTCATGTTGTTGAAATCTAGGCTTCAGTTGTTGTTCCATCTGTGAGGATTCCCATAGTGCAGTAGCAGCAGTTGCTGCAATGCCAACTGTTTGTGATGTGTTAATTTGGGTTTTTTATTTGTTATGGTACGTGCTTGTTGAATTGATGTTGCTACCATGTTAGTGTTAGTGAGAGCACTACCTCGGTATTGTAATGATAAACATGCAGTTTTTGCCGTCAGGGAAAAGGCAAAGGAGGGTACTGAATGCAGACGTTCATTTCAGCAAGATTCATCTCAATGAGGTGTTGACAGGCTGGTTACCATGTATATACAATTTGTTTTGAAAGTAATTTTATTACAAAAGACTGTACTTTACTCACCAGATAAAAAGAAAATACCAATCTAAGGAAAACAAAGTACTATCATATTTATTATAGTAATACTTTTTAAATCTTCTAGGCTACTTTATACTTTGACACACCATGACTGCCTGTATCCTCTATATAGTGAGGATACTTTCATTTAAATTAAACACTGATTCCTTTTGCTTGTCTTTTTCCAAAATAATTATGCACAATATACAGCTAAACTCCAACTACTAACTACTATGTTTGGTTATTTTTACACTATGTTGCCAGTTTCCAGCTGGACAGCATTTATTTTCCCAAGCAATGCTACAGTGGAACATGGTAAGAAAAGAAGGTGTGGGAAAATATTAATTTCACACCTTGTCTACGAGCATTCAGCCAGTTCCCTACGTGTCTTTTTGCGTAACAATAAAACTCTAAGAGAAAACTTTGAACTCGCTGAAGCTTGCTTTTGCACGAAAGGAGATTTTGTAAAGCCACAGACAGCATGGTAAGGGTAAACACGCAAGGTGGTTGGTTCTGTACTCACCTTTGGGCATATATCTGGCACCCTGTCATACAATATGCAGTGAATGGAGGTAAAAGTGGCCCTGTTAGCGGGAAAGAAAAAGAAGAAAAAAAATACCTCACTGTCGAAATAATTTGGTAAACTTTAGCTAACGGTGACTATTTTTACACAGGGAAAAACCTCACAGCCTGTACTTTAAGAGAAGGTCATGCAAGGCAAAATGGAGAGGTGCCATGAATGAGGTTCTGGCAGATGTGGAGCTGTCGTTTGTCTCTTTTTCTCCCTCTGTTTCCTTTCCTCACTTCCTCCAGTTTGTTTCAGGGTCTGCTGGTGCCTTTCTACTCCCTTCCTTCCCCATCTCCCCATGTTACACATGTGTGGATTCACTGCTTTTAAAATGGACAAAATGTGCTATAATCCTTGAAAGTTAAAATATACTTGTACAATACTATATCAAATTCTTCAGGAGTAAATAATTTCGTCTTCAGCAAGTTGGCCTTCACAAAATACTGTGGACTCTTCACTAAATCAGTCGTCTTTTTTGGCAAAAATGGATGTACAAATGGGACCTGTGGTGTTTGCTCACTGCCGTTCTGGGTCAATATTGCTTCAGTGGTTGCTACTGTATGCCAACAGTAGGACTCTGGCAAAAGTATACAAATGATTCAGTGTGCTGAGACCTTGAGACAAATTAGTTATTCTGTGTTGAACTCATGTGTCAGTGGTGTCAAGGTCATACATCTTCAGAACACTGACAGATGTTGTGGTTCTGAGAAACCACACTTCCAAAATCACTTGTCCTATTACAGTAAGTAATTTGGTCTCAGATTCTCCTATTTCTTTAGAATCACTAAACATTGTGTTTTTGCTCTTTTCATGTTTGCCAGTAGATTGTATTTGATAGAAATAACAATTTTAGATAATAATGAAATAAGCAGGATTACACCACTGGTTGAACAAGTGGAATAAAATCTATATAGTGGAGGCTGTTTATGCATTGAAGTGGTCATGTGCAGTTGGAGGTGTACTAAGCTGGTTAGGGTAATATTAAAGTAATAAAGTGGACATTTTGCTCCATGGTATTTGTGGTTTAAAAAATGTAGTGTAACTCATTGTTTTTCACTTCCTTTTGCTCTACACGCTAACACTTTCTGTGACTTTATTTCTACATAAACCACAAAGGATGTGTGTCTCCTTTCCCTAGTAATATGCTGCATGTCCTTGCCATGCTGAATGCAAAAAGAGAGAGAACAAGGAGAACATCAGATATCAGCGCGGCTCCGTCTTCCCCACACTAGATCCAGCCAGATCCACAGATAGACGTGAGGCTGACAGAGAGAGTATACGCCCCAGACAGGATATTAGAATGGACGTTTCCTTCTTCATTACGCCACAGGCAGGGCCCTCTCCCACTTGTCTTCTCTGTAGGAAGACAGAGGAAAAGATAAAGATGTGAGCGGAGCTGACAGGCTGCTGGATCCACGGTCTCCTTCGCTGTTTGCATCTTGAGCCGGTTTCTGATTTGATCCTGAGAGGATGATTGTGATTTGGTATGCGGACAACAGATGGCAAGGGATGATGCAGATCTCTATGTCCAAGGCCGTAGAATTCCGAGGTTTTCCGTATTTGACTCGTTTTAATTTAACCTTTATTTAACCATGCACCCCCAGTGAGATAAGACATTTTTCTATTCTAGGAGACAGGGTCAAGAGAGCCACATCATGACACATTTATGGCTGTAGAAAAACAACAAGAGATGAAATGAAAAAGCACATTTCAAACAAAGCCACGTGAGAGGAAAGAGGAAAGGCAAAAATGCCCAACACAGAGCAAGGGTTAAGGATGTCACTTTTCTTGGCGCGTCTAATATCTATGGACATTGTTTATCTCAGATTCATACACGAGGGCTGGATTACTGAGGCTGCTGTGCCATTTTTTTTTTTGAGTCGGAAATGTGACTCATTCTGCCACACGTGCACTGTAAGAAGCAGGAGGACCGGGTCAGAATCACTGCCTGCGTGCCATTTTAGCAAATATTTGCAAAGAGCTCTGTCTGTTAGAATTAAACAAATTAGACAGCAAATATCTGACTTTTGTGATTATGCTTTTTCTTCTTCTGTGTTTTCAACATTACATAGAGTGTATTATTTATCCAGACCTCTTCACCCCTGTATTTAAGCAGACCATAACACATGCCAATATCTAACAATGTATATTGCCAATTTTAAGAACAAAGTCACAATTTATGCTGGACATGTGTGGCATTGGTGAGAGTGGCTGCAGTTCAAAGATATGATGAACTTTGCATGACCATCAACCCAGCTTTAATTGACAACAAATGTATTGAGTTAAAAGTGTGTTTGTGCATTCCAGTGCATTCAAGCGTATGAATTAGTGTTTATGCATGCCTGTGAATAGGCATTCCATATGTGTGAGCATGTGTGTGTGCATGCATATTCCATCACACACAACCTACTGTGCCCCATGCTCCATACCAAGTTCTGCAATCTCTGCAGTCGTACTTCTTGGGACATCATAAGCTTTAAAATGCACTTTAAAAACACTGCAACTACAACCTACTTCCATCTTCTTTAACAAATGAAGACCAAGATGTACCTAATGAACACTGGAACCATGTTTTATCCACTACAGCTTTATTGTACCATGACCTCATTAACATGTAAAAGTGGATCCATATGTGCTTGGCGTGCCTGTGCATGTGAACTGACACATGATTTACATAGTTAACAAGCAGCTGAGTGTGCGTAAAACATGTGAACCGTGAGGAGATGGGCAACATCCAGTGCAACATATGTCCTAATCGGATGGACATTGGGTCCTCTGCACTCCACCCTGTTTAGGCCTTGAGCAGAACACCTTAATGCCTCCAGTACAAGAGCTGAACCAGATACATTTATTTTAATACTATGATAAATATTTTTTTTAACTCTCCAGTTGTGGTGGCATGGCATGGTAGCATTACATTTTATGTCACTGGTATGTCAGGAATGGTTTTCTAGCTTGCTGTAAATCTTTGGTTGAGCTACTCAGGATGGGGCCAGCCAGGAGATAATATAAAAGAGATTACTATCCGTCCGATTTGGCACAGACTTAAGTGCGTGGGCATAAAAAGGGTGGACTTATGTCAGACGAGAGTGTGAATTTATGGTAGAGAATAGTTGCAACTGGCCTCTTCTTTCTCCGTCTCTCTCTTGCTCTCTGTTTATCCTAACCCCCAAATGCTATGTATGTGAATTGGTAATTGCCTGATACACTGGGAGTTTAATGAGAAAATGTCTGGAAAAGGCAATCACCAGTTTCAGGCTATTTGCTTTCAGCACAGATTATTTCAGTGAGTGAGTGCACAAAATTGGATCATTATGGAGTGGGTTTTATAATGTGAGAATGACTGAGAGCATTAGAACGAGTAGGCATGATGCTTTCTTATTTAACTATTTCATTCATCAGTCAGTTTTAGTCCGAGTCCTTTCCACGGGTTAAGGTAAGATGTAGTCAGACAATTTAAGAGACACTTTTAAAGAAGGTGTTGAATAGAGAGGGTGAAAGAAACTGGGAGACAGAAGAGGGAGGCAGTAATAAAGGAAATAGATTGGCAAAATGTGTTATCCTCGGTTATTAGTATTGCATTTTTGTTCAAACTTGTGCTGATACTTCCACTGAGATCAGCTTTGGAAACAGCACATTTATTTGGAGACTGACAGACAGCACAGTCTTTTCAAATACAGAAATAGACAATCTAAATGTGAGGAGAGAAAGAACGGAAGGAATGAGAAACAAGCAGCAAGAAAAAAAAAAAAGGAGTGGGACAGTTTTACAAATGTGATGATGTTGTTCTTAAGCTGATAACGATGATGACAGTGATGAATGTCAAACAGCATTAGTCAGTGGCTGGCTGTGGTTGTACTGGGCAATTCTGATGTGAGATTGGGTGTCACACTTAGTGTGACGTAGGGCAATTGTGAAAAAAGGTGTACATGCAGAGTTGACTGTCGTGGGTTGACAAAAGTTAGAAGGAAGGGGGAAAAAAACAACCAATAGAAATAATTCATAAAACACTAATGTTAATACAAACAAAGACAGGTTTTTAACTTTAAAACATCACCCCCCTAAAGTCAAGTTAACCTAAAGCCTCCCTCAGGCCTGGCTCCACATGCCAAGACATCTGTGTGGTTGGTATGGTATGGTTCCTATTTCCTGTATACAGTGTTCTGAACGTATGGGCCTGACTGAGTAGACAAAGCCAGTCTATATAATGCCAGCAGGGCTGCACATAAACTCCAAACCCTGTCGATTTTTCCATCCAGAGAATTGCTGGAAGCGTTCCCAGAGTTACGGTAGACTAAGGCCACTAGTGATGACTTCACCCAGAGACAAACTAATTGGGGAACTGTCATGACATTACAGCTAAATCCCCCTTAAATTAAGCTTTGACTTTGAATCATGCTGTGAATTATCTCGAGATTTTTTTAATTTTTTATTAATAGTGTCAGAGGACGTATTCAAAAATGGGAAGGAGGTCTGCGGACGGAGAGGTGGTGGATATGTGAATGGGTAATCACATCTGCAATGCCGGGCCCTGCCACCTAATACTCACTGCAGGGTCCAAGGTAAACACAGCTGTGAAATATCCTGAGCAACTGCACAAATAATGAATCTGAATGGGTGCAGTGGGCGGCTGCTGGGCTGTTTCTCCTTGAACCCTCTGTCTGTCTATCTGTCTGTCTGTCCGTCTCCCCATCTTTCCCAAAGGGACCGTATCAGCGCTACCAATCAGCAGTAGAATGCAGTGACTGTGTACGAATGAAAGACAGCAGCAAATCATGATGAATGACAAAAAGAATGCCAACAAGCATGCTTTGTAGGTATTGTAGATTTGGCTTCATCCATCCATCCACATTTATTCTCAATTTAGACAAGCTGCTTTGTTTGGAGCACTGTGCTGCTTAGAGTTGTGTGTAACATTGTGAGACAGAATTCATTCATGTGAAGGGAATACAATGTTCTATTTCTAAATGTGTACACCGCAAAATTGGGCTTATATGTTTGGTGGAGGTAAGAAGTACTAAGCCATGTTATATATGTCACCTCTCCTTAGGGGACAGGTTCTTATTTTTATTTTTTTATTTCTCAAGCACAAAAAAATTACTGCAAGCAAATATGACTCAGACTTTATTGATGTATGAAAAACAAGTAAAATACAGTTAATAACTCAAGTAAAGTTATGATATATTTGATGCTGGGTGAGCGGTTTATTTTTTGACTCATGACATTAATCTCTTTCCAGAACTTTGGCCAAGAAAATTTCTTGTCACTTTTAATGTTAAAGAATTACGGTGTATATTCAGATAGTGGTGAGTCAAACAATGTTTTTTGAGACACAGTCACATGTTGATATTCAACCATTCGATTGAACCATCAGGTTGATTATTAGTGTTGTGTTTGCTGTATATCCAGTTAAGCTTTACATTAACCCCAAACCTAACTTTTTTTTACGTAAGATCTGTACAATTGCTTTTTTCACAGTTTTCCTAATGTTGTTTTTTAACTCAGCTGTCTTATCCTATCAAAATGAAGTTCAGGTGGACCAGAAATATCAATGTAATGCAAATAAAGTGTGACCAACCCTGACTCTTCAACCTTAAAGTACATATGTTAAAGCTCTTCTCTGCAATATAAGAGGTGGAAATGAAGCATTTTGTAGATTTCATTCACTTATAGTCACTCGCTATGAAATTATTTACATACGATTTTACCTAATTTACAGATTTTATGGATATTTTTTTATTTCTTTTAGATGTTATTGCAGATAACTATAGTTAACCTATCATTAGCCTTCTGCTTATTATTATAATATCTGAATCATGGGATCACAATGTTAAAATAAGCCAAGAAAACATTTTAGGTTACTTTCCAACATCACTAACTTCATACCCACAAATAATGGCAACTAC
Source organism: Cebidichthys violaceus (assembly GCF_023349555.1). Lineage (NCBI taxonomy): Eukaryota > Metazoa > Chordata > Actinopteri > Perciformes > Stichaeidae > Cebidichthys > Cebidichthys violaceus. Next base: position 5,452,222 of record NW_027176296.1, on the reverse strand, counting down.
AAGTAGGTCCCGGCCATGTACATCACTTTTTAGTGTCCCCTGGAAACAGTCTACGTTGTGTTGGCTGCTTCTTGCAGTGTGTTTCTCTAATTGTGCCGTTTCTTTAAAAAATGCTGTGTTGTCAAATTGGTCAAGATGCTTCTTCATTTGCTTGTGCTGTGTGTCTATTTGCATGAGTTTTCTTAAATTGCGGTGCATTGAGCCACAGTAACCTGGCAATAATCTACCCTGACAAAAAATTTCAACACGCACTTGCAGACTGTCACCCTAGTAAATCAGGCACTGCATAAAGTGCAAAAGCGAATGTATGCCTAACCCGTTCTGTCATTTCTTTGTCACTAAAGTGTGGAGATCTCCTGGAGGGGATTCAGGGCAGGTGTAGGAACATTGACTTTGTCATTGCTTTAACTTGTGTTCTTCTTGTCAAGAGGTGTTGAGTCTCTGTGTGTGTCCCTGTGAGTGAGAGCAGTGGAGGAAGCCAGAGCATTTTTCCCACTCAGACACCACAGATACCCAAAGCCCCTATCAGACACATCAGCACTGTCCATGTCAATAATGTCAGACGCAAACCGTGTTTGACTGGCCAAGAAGAGATTTAGTTTGACCACATTTCAGCTCCGAAATATGCAGATGTATTCCCATGCCTTAAGACATTCCATCTGAATCTCACCAACGTCCGCTAAAGTTTCTGACACTGAATAATTAATAGAAACAGCTTGCTCCAACAATGAAAGCTGAAGCCGCATCCTCAGTCGCCCCTCACTGTGACTTCAAACCAGGACCTAATATCCGTATAATATGCTGGTTACAAACAGTTTCCCATTCTATTAGCATTTTATGTTTCCGTGCTGCCAATGGTTGCTGTCTCGAACAGTTTTTTAACAAAGCAAGAGAGTTTATCCTGCCACCCAATATACAGAAAAGATATATCCTCTGCTGACAGTTATATAGTTCTTACAGAAAATCCCAGTCTCAGTTCAGCTCTTCCTTTTCCTAACACTTCTCTACAACATGACCAGCACTATAGCAGCAATATTGTCAGGGCACGACGGCACTTCTCACTGTTATTTTTATTGCTAGGACTGAATCCTCTTGTCAAAACAAGCATTCAAGTTTAAATGAGTTTCACAAGTTAAACCAAAGCCCTTGATGATGTTTTCGAACTAAATCTGTTGAAGCTTTTCTTGAACTCTGGTGTGGTCCAGAGGAGAAGCCTGAAAATACAAGTATATTGGGGGCTAATTTACCTAATACATAGTCCTTTAGTTTACAGTAGTTTCACCGTGCTTTTTTTAAAATGTTACAAGAATGAAAAGTCTCTTCTCTGAAGCTGCTGCAGCAGATTAAATGACTTAAGATGGAGTGACACACAATACTTGTGGGTGCTGGCTATTGGACATAGTTGTTCATGAACACAAGTATTTCTAACTGGCCATGTAAATTAATTATATAGTATGTGTATTCCTGAACCTTCAAATATAGTGTCACTGCAGCTGATTTCCACCTCAGTGCCAATGAACCATTTTGTCAGTCACGGCCACTATCAACCTTTTGCTGTACCTTTCAAATGTACTTACATACTTGGTTATGAAGACGTGTGTGGGGGGCAGCGTTGTGTTGATTGAGTCACATCCAGCAGTGCTGCTGTGGGTGCAAAACAGCCTCCGGTATTAGCATGTATAAACAGGCTTATAAATGGAGCACTATTTGGCTGTTCATTTTCATCCTCTTAACGGTAAACAAGGCGGAACAGGCCCCGACACCCTCAAATAAATGGAAACCAACACACACAAATTCATCTGCAGCGGGAAACCGGGGAGGGTTGTTTGAGTTAAGGTCAATCCTGTTTAGATTGCATTGGTCGTGGGCAGATTTTATTTTTTTACATTTTGTTTGTTGAGCTTTTCTGCGAGGCAAATCATGTATTCATGTATTCTGAAATCTTGTGTTGTAATGAATGTGACTGTGTTTGCTTGTGTTATAGGGCTGGTTTTTATGATGAAGTAAGTGTGTGTGTGTGTGTGTGTGTGTGTGTGTGTGTGTGTGTGTGTGTGTGTGTTTGTTTGGATTGGTGGGGTACAAAGGATTCAGCACAGTGGATGCACTCATATAAATAGAGGGGCATTTTGGTCTCATGGCTGGTACAACGTACTTTATATCTAAATTCATTGGTCATATGTGACATGTATTGGTTTTGTCAAATGAAGCAGAGTGTCTGTTTTGTTATGTATTAACACATCTAAGCTTTGGCTGGGGCCAATCTGAGGATTTTAAGACTTGCTCAACAAACTGAAAGCTTGTGTCAGTTGACCTTACATTAACCATATTGAAGCTCTTACAACGATTGAATCCTATGTTCTTTAGTAGGTCATGCAGCTGTTAAAACCAACAAACTCTTCAACTTTTTATTTGACATGCATCTAAATTGAGGTGGCAGCATGTCCAGAGCTATTGGGGTTCCCACTGCTCACTGAATGAGTCCGGTTAGAGCCACTGGCAGCTGTTTCCAGAAAAAAAAAACTCAGGCAAGCAGAGTTTATACCCAGCACAAAATGTCAAAAAGCTTAAGTAAAAGGTTGGCTGGTAAAGCAAGTCAAGAATCTAACAAAAGAACCCAGTTAAAAAGCGAGTGAATATTGGACTTAGATCCATCAGGTGATGCTTAGTGACAACTGGATCCATGATTCAGCAGCCACTGTTAGCTTGTTAACAGTCTATCTCAGTAGCAGTGTCTTAAATCTGTTAGTTAAAATGCATTATGTCGATTTCAATTTACACACTTGAACAATGAAGACATTCCTTTTTTCCACTGCTGACCGTTCTCAGCTATTAGCTGCAAAATCATGCCTGCTTAAGACAAAACTGGTACAATTATTGTCATGAACACTTAACTACAGAACTATGAACAATTAGTTGCCTGTACCATTGTTGGATTATGTATACAGAAGTTAGTCTAAATCATTTGGAGTCGCATTTAAATGTTGTGTTATACTGTAAGGAGTCCTCATAATCGTACAATACAAAGGCTGAATCGAAGTCAGAGACAAAACTGTATTTTTACAAGCCATTTGTGTAATTCTTCTGTCACCTTTCAGCGCTACAAATATACGGCGTGTCTCTATTGGGCGAGGTGTCTTGGTTTGAATTATGCCACATGCAAGGATAATGGTGATTGTCAAAATGGTGGGCTGGTTATATATGAGATCTCGATTCATTAAACACTGTCAGTCGTTTCTGAAGAACCCATTTAGATGAGTGTACTGGAGACAATGCAGCATGTCATTGTGATAGGTCCAATCATGGCGTTTTAGTGCTTTGCTAAAACAAAGACAGGATTAAGAGCATGGATTGAAATGGTAAACCACAGTCAAATACATTTGTTACTCTAACATGGCACAGTCTTCGAGCTCCCTGTGGTGACCTGCTCCGAGTTATTTATGATGTTGAAATTAATCTCACTTAGCGCGATGGGCTCTCGAAGAGGGGCCCTCCTTCTGAGTCGGCCGCCGAGCGAGGGATGAGAGCGAGATTGAGGAGTGGAGAGAGAGCGCAGAGCCACGAGGACTTATTCAAATCCTCCCTCATAGATTAGCAATCGCAGCTTGACAAGCCGCCCTGCAAGTTATTATTTATTTATTTTTTTGAAAATCGAAGCTGGTTCTTACTAACATGTCAGAGACAGGGGGTAATCCGTTTGAAATTTACGAGTGATGAGACAGGAGACAAACTCGCCAGCGTGTCACAGAGTACCGAGGAGGCAGGAAGTAGAATATGCAAATGAGATCTGCAAGCTTTAAAGCAGCTGTCTTTTTGATTGCCGCTCTCTGGCATTGTTTGCCTATGATGGATGGAGGCTTTCATTGCAGGGCCCCATTAGGAGTACAAATATTATGATTTATGATTACACATGATCTTTGATTGTGAATTGATGTGAGGCCCTTTAAAGGTATGGTGTGGTACTGTTCAGATATCTATAGGTAAATGTAATTTATAGACTCATATAAAAAATAACAAAAAAAACAACATTCAACTTGATGTCCACCGGTGTCTGCATGTTAACAAAGTGTTCAACAAAGATTTAACGAGGGTTGTGATAGTAAAAGTCCTAGTAAATTATAGCGCATGAGAAATGCAAAAAGAGCAGCTCATGACCAGGACCGGCATCACATTGAACATTCTGCGTCGTCTTTTTCCCGCTTGACTAAGATTTAATCTATTAAGATAATCTTCGTGCTCAAACAAACAGAATGTGACAAGGACTGTCTGAGGGAATAAACACAGCTCCTTTGTAGCAGCTTCCTCACTGCTACATGTTTTAAACAGACAAACAAAGCGTGCAAGTGAATACCAGTCACCACTGGCACCTCTTACTGCAAATGGTAATACAATAAGTAAATGCTTCTGCAATGCATATATATATATATATATATATATTTACTGTATATATGAAAACAGTGTGCATGCTCACATTGACACCAAATTAGGTCAATTCATGTTAAATAATGTTTGCCAGTGTGCAAAAAATATATACTATTCTATTAGAGGTTTTGCTAAAATTTAACTTGTTGTCAAGTAAAACTGATGTATAAATAAGTCAAAGTAAAAAAGATGCATACTATAATGCAGTGACATTGAACACTTTTAAGGTTTTTTAAGTTCCATAAAAGAGCAGGAATCATCAAGATGACGACATCATATTCTCTACTTGGCCAAATCGTCCATTATTATGAGCCATCAAATTTGGTTATCCCTAATGCATGCAAAATAAACACTTCAATTTTCCAGATAAATATCAAAGTGACAGGATATATTATAACAATAGTCACTAAATCAGTTCAGATGAATTTTAATTAAATACAGCTAAATTATTTTATATAACAAGGGAATGTGCAAAAAAGGTCAAGGTAGGTTGGAAATCTTTTTCATAGCCACACTCACCCTAAAGGGTTTCAATAAACCTACTGGCTCATTATAGATGCGACCCTCACAGAATACGTTGGCATCGTTTGGAGGCCTCAGCTCCGTGACATTTATAAATATTTGACAACAGATGAGTGGGCTCTGTGGGATGCCACTCCAAGCACCACTGACAAATCTGCTAATAAAGCAAAAGGCCATAAGCAGTTCCTGTGTTGAAGACTGCACTCAATATCCAGTGGCAGCAGCAGTAGCAGTGAAAACATGCTCACCCCTGTTGATGCACACACTCGTGGGCACCCTTGCCTCGCGCAAACTCAGCCACACACACCTACACGCACACATATCAGCACCAACACACACAAACATGCATGTGCACTGCTCAGCATGTCGGTACACACCATCAACAAGTGAGGAGCGCTACTGGGAAACTGTTCAGAGTGTGTGAGCCAGTCAACACAATCAATAACAGGGCAAATGACATGACCAACTGTGCTTTCAATCATTTTACTGTTTGTGAGGAACGCTGGGCCATCAAATGATCTTCTACTGTGGCTCTTTGCTGCTACACTTGGGACCAAATTGCTGCAAATAAAATATGATTATGATGGTCAACCTGTGGATAGTGTGTGTGTGTGTGTGTGTGTGTGTGTGTGTGTGTGTGTGTTAGGTGTGTGTAGGTGTGTGTGTGTGTGTGTGTGTGTGTGTGTGTGTGTGTGTGTGTGTGTGTGTGTGCGCGCTTCAATCTTCTTCCCAGGCAGCTGTTAACCTTCCAGGTTTGAATGAGAAACAGGTGGTGGGGCTAAACACACGCTCTTGGCTCGGAGGAAACACCAAAACAGTGTAATAGCTGACATGTTGCTAATAATGCACTAAACATTGTTTGATACGGTGATTTAGTGTGTTTTGTATACTTTATATTTCATTTGCTGCCACGTTACACATGAGTAGAACTCTTGCAGTCCTACTGTATGCAGCTGTTGCTTGCAAAAGTCTCTTTTTGTTTTCGTTTTCAGGTGCTGTCTTCTCTGCTCTACTTCACCCAGCAAGTATTTTGATATTGAACGAATAATTGTTGAAACAAGCTGATAGTTATACAACACCCTGCTCATATGTTGACACTTGTGACATTTATGTAAGTATAGCAACATAATTGCAGCAATATCTGCTGTCATTCATACCTTCACATTTTATCATTGAAAGAAAGGCCTAAATGTTTTTGATATTTGTTCTAAACAGGTAGAGAATGTGCAATGTTGCATTATGAAATGATAGCTCTTGAGCTGATTTCAAACTTTTACCTGCATGTCACAATACACGAAAGGAGTGCAGTTTGCTAATTTTTCAGCTTCTTTTATTTCCCTCTCTTCTTTTTGGCCTCTTCATCTTTGATTACTCTTCCTTTGTTCTTGCTCACTTCTCCATTTACTTTGTTCCATTCCTCCATCCCCCTCTCTTTCTGTCCATCTGTATATGTTGCTCTCTCTACGTTGGCACGTGCATTGCTGTTTCCCTGTTGGTTCTTGGCCAGCTCCCCCACTCTTCTGTTCTCGCTCTTGTTCACCCACCCCCACCTTCCTCCTCCTTCTTCCCATTTTGCATGTGTGCCAGGGTCCGGGGGGCTCGGCACAGTCTACAGCCCAGTGGCCTAAAAGTGAATACTTACGTAATTGCCAACTGTCTCCAATCATTAGGGGCAGCCCTTAAAAAAGACATGCTACGCCGACAGCTGCGTCCCCTCGCCTTTGCCAGCCTTTCAGATCGCATTTGCTTTAAAGGGCTCGCCTGCATTATATTAAAGTCCAGTGCACTGTGTGCACCGTGGAAGATGGGGGAAACAGATAGAGAATACAATGTATGCAGTTCTACAACATTATTAAGTATGAAACAGACTATAGATTATATCAGAAAGTGTGTGACTTGCACTCAGGTTGATTGTGTTTATGTCTAATATTAACACATTTTGTGACCTGACTTCATAAACAAAGTCTTCTGTCACTTTTGTCACACAATAATGACAAAAGCACATGTAGCAAAAATATCTAGCAGTGAACACAGTACCACAACAACAAGTCACATTGCATCTTTCAATCTCTAATAATCACAATGACAGGTCTATTCTTTTCATAACATGGAACAACATCCTTATTGCCACTCATTTACATGTACTGAGTTAGTGCTATGAGTGCTTTGACCTTTCATGTACAACTATGTTTTTCAACCAACAGGCATTTTGTATGTACAAAGAGGTATAAAGACAAGCTTTGTTGCTTCCCCCAGTGCCGCATGAATAGTCAATTAAAGTCGCTGATATAATGTGAGAAATTAGGGTTGAGATGTGCTCAGAAGAGACTCATTTGTTTATATTAACTTCTGACAATTCCCTGCCAGTTCCTGCTGTGAGATGAACGTACATTTTATTTCCATGCTTTCAGAGAGAACTCCCATGTATGGTTAGTGACAGCTGGGTCAGGTCCCCACATAACGGGGACACAGCTGCCCTACAGACATTTGCTTACACTCTCTCACACACACACACACACACACACACACACACACACACACACACACACACACACACACACACACTCTCCCATGCACTAGGCAAACAGGAAGAAGAGAGCAGAGCATTTGAACAACCTCGGAGCAGAAACATATGACTACATTTCCGTTGTAATGCAAAAACCCTGTATCTGTAAAAAAATATATATTTCAGCAAAGAACAAGAGTGTTTATGTTCCTATTGATCCCCGTGTGTTTTAGATACCTTTTTACTGTACTCCAGGTTTCAAGTGAGGAGTTTCAAAGGACCATGAATGGCGATGACAATTTTTAACAAAGAGAAAACCATCTTTTTTTTTGTTAGGGCTGTGTTCAAAACTTAACAGGCTTTGTCCCTCACTTTGCCCACAATCATCAACAGTATTTTTGAATGTGTGTATATCCTTGGTTGCTAAACACATTTTTTTATTTTATATTTCAAGAAGAAATTTACTCAATCATCTTGTGTCAGTCACAACAAAACTGTAGGCCCCTAGACTAACTAACACAATAAACTCCAATATGTTGCCATTGAAATTCTGACTGATCATGAACCAGGGCAGAGGTTCTGATGTCATAAAGTTGCTGGATTTTGTTAACCAATGGAACTTTGAGGCTTAAGTTAATTAATGTTGTACATATTTACAGTGGGGCAATGTTCCTGTGGTTCATTTGATGTAAGACCACGCTAACACTTGCTATAACTGGTCAACAAAATACAATAATGGTCTATTAGGTGGCAAACTTTAAAATATTCTGAGACTAACAACAAACAAGGGGAATAACCAAATGAAGCAAAATGCAATATAGGATTGTCCCTGCAGTCCACATCCACTGGATCAGAGGTTGGTCAGAACTTGAAACTAGCAACAAGTACTCCAAGTACAATTTTAGGCAAGAGTAGCTCAGATAACTGCTCATATCAAAATAATCATTGCTTAATCTTAAATAAAATGAAAATATATTAAAATGTCACAGTCCACATCTACTTAGCTTAGAATGTGGATACAAATACCACATTATAATGTGTCAGTGTTTAAAAAGGAAAGGAAAGGTAAATTGTAAATAATCTGAGAACTGTGGATAACCCAGAGGTGTTTTCTTCTGGAACAGATGCACTGTTGTTTCTTGCATCTTATTTTTTTTCCCTTGTTTTATGCTACAGGTATATTTCTTTATCTTGCAAAAAGGAGTAAAATCAAACTATTTTCAAAAGTACCTGCTGATGAAAAGCATCTTGCTTTGCTGAGAGTGAAGGCATTTTGAGTGTATTAGAAGAGATACAAAAAGTGATATGCAAGTTAGTGTGTCAGGCTGTGGGCTTGTCTAAACGGTCCCCTAACAGAAGCTCAGAGGACCATGAATCAACCATGAAGGATAATCAAATCAAATGCAAATGTGGTTTGTGTGATTTTTTTTTTTTATGTTACTTGATGCCCTGAGGGGCCCTGTCGGTTGTAAGAGGAGGGGCCGTACATAATGAGGGGTCACGCTTCAGGGGCCCTTTGTAAACAGTGTGAGTGGGAGTCCTTTTCTTTTGGACAAGATTGTGGAATTAGTCCAAGACAAAGAAAGTTGTGAGCAAGGAGCACCCTCATCCCCTTGCGCACACACACACACACACACACACACACACACACACACACACAGATAGACACAATGATCTACCAACCACCTCCTATCACCTTTGTCCTTCTCATTGTCTATCCTTGTGCCCCCCTTGTGAACCCCTTTCATTGTTGACACTGTGTGTGTGTTTATGTGTGTTTGTGTGTGCATGTGTGTGCATGTGAGAGATGCGTCTAGCACGGGCTCCATGCGAGGTGAGTGGATGCTCCCTGGCCTGAAAACTGCATTTTGAAATTGATATGCTGCAGTTGAACGTTTATTTGAGAGCAATGTCTTTTTTAAATCTTTTATTTATCTTAATAAAGTTGGCTGATCATGTATAATGTGTTTTCACAATTATTCAAGAATTAAAAGATTCAAGGAATATTTAATGTCATTATGCAACACAGAAATGCAGGTGTAGCCCCAAGAAAAACATGACAGAACTAAACTAAAACAATAGTCCTTTCCTGTTTTTTTATTTGCATCAGGAGGGATATACTTTGAATGTTCTTTGATAAGATAACATGGCCAGCATCTTAACATAACACATTTGACATCTGAAAAACATTGTCCATCAACTTTGACCATGTTTGAGCACCAACCATCATTGCTGTAAACAGAGTCCACCTCCTCTCGTCCCACTAGAGTCCTGTGCTCTGTGCTGCGGTCCGCCCCTCAAGTGCAGCTTGATTCGGGATGCCATGATGGAACCACGTCAACCACCTCCCGTTGCTGTGTTAGCCTGAGGTCTTATTTCATCCATCTTATTTTCCTGTGACCGGACATCAGTCAGCCCGGAGTACGCTGGGTAGCGGAATAGCCTCAGGGCCTAGCTGGGTTAGCTACCATGTCGGCTCTCTTCCCTCTTCTACTGGGGCGGTTTACTATGCTTTCGGTGGTGTTTTGTCCGGCTGGTCTGGCTTGGTGGTCTGTAGATTGTCCAATCCTCACGCATTCCTTCTCCAATGTTGATGAGTGTATCTCTGTCACATGCCATTTGTACTCCAGTAAAAAAAACCAGGAAAAGACGGCAAATTAAAACAAAGATTTTGCGAATTTCGTTGGAGCTACCAGCTGCTGTATCTATACATACGCCGCCATTGCCAATGTTGATGATAATTATGATCATGATGGTTACATATGAAGTCAACATCACAACTCCCAACAATTGATTGATTGAAAATGAAAGCATAATATGTTGTAACTTTAGTATTTGTGAATGAAAAGTTCCAAAAATGCACTAACTGTTTCTCTATTATTTCAATTAAGTACTAACGTCCTACATGATCTTTGTAAGGTGTTCAACTGTGATGTTGTGCGGCAAAAACTCTATATGAATCATTCCTTAATTCAGCATGGAATCAACAAATACAAGAGGTTTGGTCTCTGATATTATGCTAGCTTCTATTCATTAGGAATATTTTGTAAAATAAAGGATGTCTGATTTTTTCTTGTATTAGATAGAAAAATGTGAACAACAGCACTTTCATAAGAGCAGAGTGTTTGTTTTGTAGAGAGGATTGTACGTGACACATCCGAACTTCAAAAGAGATCATATTAGAGGTTCTTGTTTAGCTGATTTTTCCATTTTTGGTGAAGCCTTTTTAGGCATTAGGTAGGGCAGCACAGACATGAGTTGTATTATGCTTTGAGAATCAATGATTGATGAATCACATTGGTTTTTACATAGACACACATGACTTGAAACATACAGCAAATGCATAAAGAAGGTTAGGAGGACAAAAGGCTCAATTAACATGTCTAAAAAATACCAAAAAACAAACAGTAACTCTTTCGAATATACATAATCTCACAAGTGTTGGATTGATTGATTGTTATTTATGGGTTAATATATATATATAATTTCATGGGATAAAGCTGAGTCTTATCTCATTGTAGTCCACCCACGCACATTTTATAGCTTTTGGAAGTCACATCTGAGGGTGCTTGTGGCATCTATAGTAGTAGTGGTTGGGTAGTGTGTCATATCTCCCAAATAGAGGAAACCAGACAATATGTGAAAAATAGCGCCAAGCCTCACACCTGTCTCTTGAACAGTCATGGCAGGATGGTAATTTTAATTAGGCAGGTTGATTCAAGGTCAACAACAGGTTTCATAAAACAGCTGAAGCTAACTGAACACAGTTGGAAAAGTCTGCACTCTGCAGTTAGTGTATTTGTAGCCCTCATAGGTGTTGAGCTTCATGTAACATTTTGTTTCACTTGTCAAATGTTGCAGTGTTATGTGAATATGCGGTTTTTACACAAAACAAACAATAACCCGTAGCTGTGGCGTCATAATGAGGTTATTAGGAGGTGGTTCAACTGTAGTAGGACCGCACTGAAGGCCCAGGTATAAAACACACTGGTGAAAATGCATAAGCATTTGCCAGTTACCTTCACTGACTATGAATCTTTTTGATAATACTATTTGGTTGATTGTTTTGCCACAACAAGCCAGGCAATCATGAACTGGAAATATATTCAATGCAGTAATCTAAATACTTGTCTTCTTTCCCAGTTCTATTTTAAAGAAAAGTTCCTGGGCTTCTAGCTCCTGTACAAAATATTGTATCTTGTAAATGTGACATGGGACTAACTGAAAATCATAAATATTAACAAAAGATAATTGAAACCATAATTTGAAATGTCTCAGAGCTCTGCTGTCTTTTATTACATGTCTTTGAGTTGTAGAACATGGGCCTTCGTAAAGCTAAAAGCAACCAATTTATTTTGCATCCATTTAATATTTGAAGGTACCATTGCTCATTTTGTTCATATAAGCTGACTTTAACAACGTGGCTCGGGTGATTCACATGCAAAACAGAAGAGCTCTTTCAGAGCCAATATGGAAGACAGCTTATGCGTAATTACAGAAGTAGGGTCTCAATAGCATCGTAATTGGAGGCAACGCCCCGGCCCAGAAAGGGGCCATGGGGCTCTAAACATGTTGAGAGGTTTATTGCAATGAGGTCCTCAGTCTACTACTCTTTAAAACCCACATTGGAAGAGAGTGGGAAACAATGGTGGGTTAACATGATCGTGCTTGTGTGTTTGACTAGGCCTGGGAGCTCACTGTTGTCTTTTCTGCTGCTCTCCCGGTGAGGGGAAGTGAGGCGTACTGATGACAAAAAGCACCGGGTGCTTGGGAGCATAAAGGGCCTGGTTAATCACTGCCCTAAACTACAGGAAGTGTCTATTCAATGAAGCCTCAGGCAGCCAAGCAACGATGCAATCTGGGCACTGGGGTGGACTGGGGTTTAGCAGCGGGAAGGTGGCAGCAGAGGGGGAATTGAGTTATGACAGATTTATAGCACACAGGCTTTTGGGGTTGTTGTAGGGTACAGCTGAATTGCTTGAATTGCTACCATATTTGTTTAGGGCCACCTACACTGTAGACAGGAGCAAATGTAATGACCAAGTACAATATGACATAAAAATAACATAAAACGCAAAATACATATATTTTGATTTGAAAACAGTTTCCCTTTCTACATCTTTACACTACGAAGCCATGACTTTGAGCACAACAGAACAGAGATGCCTTTTTTTCTGACCTCACCCTTGAAGTTTAAACGTAATACATTTTCTGTTCTTTTCATCTTTGCGTGCCACCACAGTAAAAAAAGAAAACATGAACCCAGCAAAAGCCGTTTAAAGCAAATGTTTATTATCCAGTTTGGGTGTACACCCATCCTGACTAACTGCTAAACAGATTTTCTGAGCTGAAAACATATTAAAATATCTTTTCTGATTCCGCCGGCTTGCACCAGAATTTGTGAGACTGAAAATAATGAATTGCTCATGCCTCATGTACACAAATGCATCTCTAATGAGTAGTGTCCTACTTGTTCAATTCATTACAGAGATTTTCTAACGCTTTCATCTTGTGCACATGCCTCTGTGTATGACTACAAACCTTGTGTGTCACATAAGTACATGCTTTGGTTGTGTGCGTGTGTGCGAGTAGAGGAGGGGGGTTGGTAGTTTGTACACATCTGTATTATCTCTTGCTGTTCAAGCTGGCCTTAATTACAACTGTCTGCCTGAGTCACTAGCATGCTCCTCTACCCACACAAATGGACGGCAACAACAGGCAGCATCTCAAAGGAAAGGCAAGAGTGGTTTTGCCTCATAGCCGGAGGGCAACTTCTCCCTGCCAACAACATACAAAGGTACGGTGGGCACACATCCAAATAGATCCCTATACCCTTTCCTTTGGGCCTTGTTCACTTCCAATTGCTGTGCTGGGGCTAGAGTTTGGATGAGCTAAATCCATTGTTTATTTTTAAGGCTCGGTTAACTGGTTTTGTTCTACCATCTCTTTCAATCCTTTTAAAATAAGCTATATCAAATCAAAGTTGAGCTTTGAAATAGTGGCTGTGGGACTGGTTTGGAATTAGGCTGTAGGTTTTCAGAGAATGTACCTCTATCTAATTTCGACAGTGATCATCCCGGAGGCATTGCGCTATATCTTGTCTGGCTGCTTTGATAGAGTCTTCATATGTCGGCATTTTTTTTCTTAACTCGCTCCCACTGCCTGAAACTGTCGACTCAAATGAAAAACTATACATGGGAACTGACGGGGCTTCAATTAAACATCTGGAAAGACCAGGCACAGCCCAGCTTGGGTGGAGAGCGGGTTGAGACTATAAATAAATTCCATACATTTTCTGTGGCCGGAGCCTACCCCATGATGCAAAGAATTTCATTTGATGTTTCCATAAAGTTAAAACAAGGCTTGGATTTTGGCCAAAAAAATCATCTTTGTTTCTTAGTATTGACAATCTTCCTTGAGCACAATGTTGACTGAGTTCTATTTACTATTATTCAAAATAATGCTTGAGGACTTTTGTCTAGAGAAATGGTTTATTATCAGGATTCTATTTTTACCTTTCAACATCCAGTTAAATTATTCACAGGGTGACAGGTCATTCATAGTTTAATTCAGATATTTGACTGTACCAAATAAATTACTAAAGAACCAAACAAAAAATAAAGTTGGCCTAAGTGGAAAAAAACACTCTTTTAGATACTGACACATTGGGAAAGTAATCTGAAGACCAATGGCCCCCTTTGTGCATTTATCTGCATCTGTCATGCATTGTGAACATAGTTTTAGGGAGTATAAACAGTTACACCAATCTAGTACATTTTAAAACAAACCTCTGACATATCTCAACTAGGTGGTCCTCAAACCATTCTTTAATAATGATGCTTAAATGAAAGCAAAGCAGTTTCTAAAACGGTTTCACCAGAGAGTCTGAACCAAAGCTCAGCAGAAGTTCAGCAGAGGTGGAGTAAAAAAAAGTTCTTCACATTAGAAATGCAATTCTGAACACAAAATAGCATTCCTAATGCTACCGTTCTGCAAGCCCAGCACCAAGAGCCACTGATGCTGTGTTATTACTGCTCAGGATGGAGTTTGTTCAGTCAGTCACCCGGTGTGAGGCGACGGCTGCCTTTGCTCGCCCGGCCGCTCCTCTGCTCCTTCCTCACTGCATTAACAGCAGGGAGTCAACTCCCAAAGCCTGGAAAAAGACACACTCCATTAAGTCTCTCCTACATGACCCAGACACTGCTCAGATACATGTTGAGGAACAAGAACAAAATATTATAGAGAAAACGCCCTGCTCAGAGGAATTGTCTTTTTGATTATTTTATTCATATACAGTATAAACACAAAAGTTAACTGTCACTATAGATGACAATGCATGTTTGCATTCTTGTGTAGTTTCACGTGAAAGCACATTCTGTTGTTGACTTCCTTTGGAAAATTGTTTGCAAAAGATCTAGGCTTATTGAAGACATGTTACATTTGAATGTGCGTGTGTTAAGATTATAACAAACCCTTACAGCCAAATACAACAATATCTGAAATAACTACAGTATGGGGAAATCAGCACAGAAGAATCGGTTGCTTATTTATGGCTTCTTCGAGTGAGGCGATGAGATTTATCCTCTAATTCTGACTGAAGGCTTTGCGTCACCCATCTCCGTAGCTAATTGCATTATTGTGGTCTGTGCGGATTTGAGTGTTGGCTGTGCACTTTTTAAATGTTAAATAAAATACATGTGATTTTGCTGTCACCAGACTTCTGTGATGTTGACAAAGTAGGCGTTGTTGTTAATGGTCTCTAAAAATATTAATTTAATATGAAAATGTATCTAACATATAAATTCCACCACCTCTTCCACTTCACACAAACCCAAGTCCTTGGTGGGTTTTGAATTGTATTGTCATGCAGAAGTATGCGCAGCATCTTCATAATGAGTTGTGTGGATATTGATTTGTGCTATTTTGCAAGAGGGACAGAGGCAGAATCAACTTCTTCCTTATCACATGCAATGCATCAAAATAATTGGCAGTACCCAATTATCCTGTGATCCGTGTACAGGAGATCTGACGAGCGGCCTGAATACAAATCTGTAATCAGGAAGCCTCGGGTATGAATCACAGATGTGTCGCTGGTAGGTCAAATCGTTCGGATAAAATAGGGCAGTGCAACTGGCAGAATGGCAAAATATAACAAAGATGGGCAATCTTCTTAAATGCCACATCAAAATTCAGCAAAAAATACGACATTGATGACAAGTGTTAGCTTGACTTAATCATCAGCAGTTGTTTAACAGTTACATTACATTACAACTGTCCCCATTCATGCTCAAGAATCTACAAAACCATGAAGCCATCAAACAAGTAGCTTTTACACAAGAGTCACTTCATTGTTGGAATAGTTGAGAATAAGCCATTCAGTACCAGCCTGTCTAAAATGATGCTCCCATAACTAATCTGCATTGTCAATTGTGTTTAGAGGGAAACGTTTTATCTCCCAGATTCTACTGGTCGCAGTTTTTAACACGTTATTAACGTTCTAAATTGAAACAAAACAAAACAGAAAGACAACATGTTTGTTGTATGTTTGTTATGTTAGCTAGGATACGAACATCAACGTTGACTTTTTGGTTTAACACAGGACACTAACAGCAGGGTGAAAGTTCTGTGTTCACCCTTCCATCCAGCCTAACCTCCTCCATATGCAGTCTATGATTAGAAACATATTTGTGATACCTCAAAAACAAATCTAATCCAGTAGAAAATATCTTTCCCTCGAACCGTTTTGGCAATGTAGGTGCCTTAAGAAAATGTTATACTGGAGTTAAGGACCAAATTAATTGAGTCGTTGACGTGTTCAGGCTCCCTGGCTGAAGTAGCGTTAAGTGTGACTTCTGTGAGTCTCTCACCCTCGATCTTGTGCATGATCCCGAAACGAAAATATAAGAAAGAGTTGTGTTAGCCGCTATTGCAGACGTTATCTTCCCAGCAGAAATGGACATTCAATCCCCGACTCCAGGGCTCGTCTGTAATGTGGATTAGGCAGCGAAGTGCATTTATTCAACAGTGGAAGAGTCAGTAATGTGTTTATGTGTCACTTTCCATGCTGGACAAATGTCAGAAACTCTGTGTGTATGTGTGTGTGTGTGTGTGTGTGTGTGTGTGTGTGTGTGTGTGTGTGTGTGCTTGCGTTTGTGCGTATGTGGGTGACTACTGTGGCGGTGACACGTGAGAGTGGTGATTTTTAATGACCCCTTCTAGCATGTCAGGTCAGCATCATTTTAAAGTAAGTCAGTAAAAATTAATCAGAATTTTGCTAAATGTCGGGGTTTAAGACCGAGGGGAGTGAGAAAAAGATAGCAGAGCAGAACATATTTGTTCATTTAAAAGTGTTACAAAATTGCATGTACATATTTTATGAGGTGGTTAGAAAACTTAACTTTACAGTCAGTTCAGCAAATTTGTTTATTGCTGTATAGTACAGTATTCACCACATTTTTCAGTGCCAGTTCATAGTGCACATCCATTACAAGGTGGAGAGGATCTTAACATTACTCGGCAAATTTGATTATTGCTGTGATATACTTTTTACATACATCCATTTCTTATACATTTTAAATTATTGGTTTTGTGTTCTTTATACAGTTTATAAATGTAGATGTTATGGTAATTTATCATAGATTTTTTTAAGTTTGGTTAGGTCTGGAGCTGATCAAATTTCGAACCGCCTGCAATAAAGGATTGCTGATTTACTATTGTGATAGAGACAAGTGCACCTTGTATCCTCAAGTTCATCCCATAGTATCAGCATTAAACATATACAATTTATATCTTAAAACAAGGAAGAGTAATGTTAATGCACATGTGTTTCCAGCACTAAATATAAAACAATTGATGTGACTCTAGTAGTTTATTTGAACTCTGCTGCTGGTTGTGTTTGTAAGAAGGGTAATAAAGTGCAGAATCTACTTTCAGCATGTATTGTAAGTGAAGCTGAAAGAGGGTGTCTTGTTCAAGGACACTTTAGCAGGGTGCATGCTTGCTACCCTTGGGTGCATACACCAAACATTTCTCTAACGTAGCTCAACTGGTTGAGTTAAATTTCAATGTGTGTAGCTGAAGAATTACCATTTTTGAAAATGCATATTGGCCTTTTGACTGAAAAAAGGGAGATATATGTTTGAGAATGTGAGCAGGTGAGGTCAACTGAAAATCAACTGACCTTATCACTTTGTGGTGCCAACTACCTTTGACCTAGCCGAGCCACAGCGTTTTTTCTGACCTATTCCAGTGATGGACAGTCAAAAAAATTGGCATAAAGAAAGAATGTCTAAATTCAAAGTCCACACATGACATGAAACATCAAGAAAAATGTTCAAACACTTCATGGGGGAAGGACACAGTAATAGGTCAAGCTTGAGACAAAGCACTCAGAATGAATGCCTCCCAACCATAAAATGTCGTTGCTGTCAATCAGTGAGTGAATGAGTTTCAAACATGGCAACATGTCAAAAGGTGGCCTCTGTCTTTGTGGAGTTCTCATCATGCTGCTTCAAACAGGAACGAATAGTAAACACTGTGACAGACTATGCGGTTCAAATAACAATTGCTCAAATTGTGTTGGTCTTTACATGACAAACTAAATATATGAGATGGTGTTGAGGGAATCATAGCAGTATGTCTTTTTGTATGTAAAAAGTTAACATGATGTTGTTCTCCAGATTGACTTTTCAGTGCTTGAGCAGGTGTGGGGTTCCGTCGCAGCAGCTGAGGATGGATAATAAACATGTAACCGAGTGATTATAGAAAAGCTTCTATACCCATTAGGCTACACGGACATACTGCCATGCTTTCATCACACATTGGCCAATTAGTATCTGTAAATCATTCCTAGAGGATGTTGTGACCTACTTGGAGGAATGCATGGGTGGAGTTTTTGCATCAGGATATTGTGAGGATTATCTGACGTTATCAGTAGGATCAGAAATTGGGTACAGGATAAAAAACGGCCTTGAAAGTTAATTAAAAAAAATGGCAGTTAAAAAAAAAAAAGATGATGCAAAAACATCTTTTATGATTAGAAGTACTAACTATTTGGAGTTGTATTTAGTAAGTTGTAATGAGAGGTAATTTTAAATTCTTGCTGCTTGTTTTTCATCATTCTCAAAATAAGAATCATAAACAGTAGACTCAGTTCTTCAAGAAATAATTAATGTCCTGTGGTCCCTTAAGAGGTTCACCCCCCTCTCCCCCATATGTTCCCTCCTTACTTGATCCTGTGTTGAACTAAAACATGCACCTTGGTCTCTTACCTACCACTACCTTTTTATAAATGAACATTCTTAATACAGATATGTAGTTAAATGTATTGTCCGGCTGCTCTAGCTTTGACACAGTCCTCTATAGGTTGTGTGTAGTGTTGTAGAGCTGAAAAAAGCTCCTTCAAATGAAGCACTCATCCAATGTTGCTCTAGTTAAGAGCCTCGTCTGAAGGCGTTGAATCAAAATGCATAACACAGTGGTTAACTCGAATACATGTAATACATACATATTTGTTGAGATAGCCACTGTGTGACCCTCAGTCCGAAAACTTGAATTTTCTTCCAGCACATTATAAAAATCCATCTGAGATAAATGACAAACTCTTGAGTTGCAGCGCCAGGGAGGCAGAGGCTACATTGGTTTATGCTTGAGCGAGCATGTAGGCCATACGCCATGGATGCACCACACACCCTGAGGTGAGTGGAGCTTAGCGTTTTTTATATATATATATATACACGTCAAGCAAGCTTCACTGCATCTTTGTGACACAACCCCTGCCTCAAAGAGGAGTCAGCTCGGTGCTGAATAAAATAGGCCGGATATCAGCACGGAATATGATAAATTGTTAAGGATTAAGATAAACTAGTCGTGGAGGTGTTTGTGCTCATATGAATATATTTAAACACATTGTCATACATGTGCAATGTGTTGGTAAATAGCCCTGAATTACATTAGGACACAATTATGCAAGTGGTCGTTGAAAGCGTAAAGTGAAATTGGCAAAAATATTTTTTTCTTTTATTTGCTTATGGAAGGAAATGGGAAAAAAAAATGCATAATAGCTGCACCTATTATTTATATGTGAGAGAGTCAAAATTGAAGTCCTACTTTAGCCAAGAGTAACAATGGTGCAAGGTTCAGGAACCTAGCTCCAAAAAGTGGACAACTTGAAATAAAACATATTACATTTAATGTAACAATAATGCAGGCCATGAAGACTTAAAATTAAATAAAGCCTTTAAAAGACTTTAACCAGATTGTAGAACCAAGAGTGTATCAGGGCAAGTTCCTTCGCCAATGCGGAACCCACAGCACCAACAATCAAATTAAACATAAAAATGTGGTTTCCTCTGTTGCTAGGTGATTTAACCGATCAAACCTTTTGATGGGAATGGGCAAGCCAATCCTGTTTCCTTGTTAGAAATCCGTGGTGAGATTAGATGTGAAATTTCAATATGAATAAGGATATCTGGGCTAATTATAACCCCTCATCCTGCTGCCTTGTCAGCAGTAAGCGACATTCAATGGAATCAAAAAACTCAGGGATGAGGGGAGGAGGAGGAGTAGTGGAGGGAGGAAGAGGAGAGAGGAAGAAGGAGTGAGAAGGGAGGAGTCAAGAGATCAATCCCTAGTTTTGGATTACGTATGCTCAGATAACAAACTCCACCCCACCCACTGCTTTCTTTGTAAGTGTTTCAAGGCTGCACTGAGGGATTCACTAACCCATTCACACACACACACACACACACACACACACCTACACACACACACACACACACAAAAGCACCTTCACTCACTCTGTTCTGCACCCCACATCCGCATAATGCCGTTGGCAAAGTTTACACCTAGCTCTGCCGCCACGGTCCCCAAATGCGATTAACGCTTATCTGAAGGAAGACCAAACTACCTTCATCATCGGGTTCATCATCGTCACATCCATATTCATGCAGTTCAAATCCCCTCTGGAGTAAAACTAAAGGGATTGAAGCACCTGAGAACACGAAGAGCTTAGCGGAAGAGGAAGGATCGCAGATTTCTCTATTGAGGTCACAGCGCCGTATGAAAGAGGCATTTGAAGACTTGGGCTCCACAAAGAGATATCCACCATGTCAACAAACTGACAACTCTTCTCAATCATTAATTGATTGCGCGTAATGAGAAGAAATTAGGGTATGTTTAAAATGACAGGAGGTGATGTAAGACCTCGCTTTGACAAAATAATAATCATTCCACAGACACTATTATCCATATTTGTTTTAATATTTAACAATAGACTTGAAGCTGAATTACTTTCTAATATAAATTGCCTTGTTTGCAGGATTTCAAATTCTCTGTAGCTGGTGAATTATTTTTCTATGGAGCAGTGGATACAGAGACGGTCTCTGATTCAGGTTGAAGGGCTCAGCAATGATAGAAGCCTCCTTCTGGAACCTGTTGCATTTCTGCCTTTAATTACTTGAGTGAGAAATTTGTTTTGAGCGTTCACAAATAAAGTAGGTCTCCTATATGTGTTCGGTCTGATGGATCCCAAATGGATGAGGCTTTTTTTTCCACTCACCATATGTTGCAGTACTGCTGGAGGCCAGTTGTGAATTAGAAAATAAGAACACCACTGAGGAACAGCGCTATAAATTCCCAAATAATACATTTAAAAACATACCTTAATTAGAGTCTATTCCCCTTGACGGCATTGGCAACATATCAGAGACATACATTTACAAGGGGTGCTTTTTGTGTGTTGGCATTCAAGTCTGATCCTATATGTTGTGTAATAATGCCACATCGGTAGCTTAGTAAGACCACAGTGACCTGTGTAACTTAAAATATGTAAAGGTAACTAAGCTAAACAGATACAGTGCCTTACAAGGCTGCACAGATACTGTAGAGGATATGATGTATGCTATTTTCATCTGATTCTGGGTACGTCAGTGTTTTTTCAATAGAAAAAATTTAGTTTATCAGCAAAATGTTTTATTGTTTTCTGTAAATTCAGTTTGATGAAACCTATAACCTTCAGCATCAGCAATGTAACAGTCATAAACAAATCCTAATACAGTTTGGATCAATTTTCTATTCTTTTCTTGAGCTAAACAAATGGGCTGAGCAATTTCAACTTTCTCTCTAGCTTTAGTGTGTATATATGGCTATAGTTATGTAGAATGTGACTTTGTGTAGGTGTGAGGTAAAATTATAATTCTACTCATGGTATGTAACATTTAACGGTTAATACCAGGAGAAAAAAAAATATTGCTATTGATCTTAAAGCCACAAGTAAAACATGTGATCAAAATATAGCTTTCTCTTTCACCCTTTTACTCTTCTTCCTTTGACTTTCACTGCATATCCAATGCCTTCTTGTTTCTCCACTCTGTCTTCCTGTGTCGTGGCTACAGCTTCTCTACCCTACTGTAACGAATGTTTCCCATCACCAGCCACAGAGGCCTACATTCAAAACCACGGCTTCAACGGTTTCTTACCGCTTCCACCTCCTTGTTCGCTATGTCCATGTGTGAGGGCTGTATGCAGCACACAGCTGCCAAAAAGGCAGTCGAAACCTTGATAGCATCGTCACACAGGAAAGAAGCTGACGAGCTAGACACTGGCTGGCGCTGCTAAATGTGAAAGAAAGGAGAGAAGTGGGGTTAAGTGCTAATCTGTCTCTTTGTGGATAAAACAGATGTTCAGAAGGCATGGGAACTTTTCTAACTGCTTCACTGCGGCTTCTTTGTGGAGGTCAGGGTAGCAGCGGGTCCTTAGCCAAAGTTTGTTTCCACTACTAATTAGCTAAGATGGATGCATAGAATGTGTAGCCAAATTTTCACACATTACATCAGATAGATATATTTTTGTATTATTATTATTTTTGTATTTTACTTTTTCATCCTATAGTCCTGCAGATAATTCAGTGTGATGGTCATGTCAAGATATATCCAGCATAAACAGGTTGTTTGATAGTAGTAATTTTTTCAGCAGTGTTAATCGTTAGCGGTAGATGTCAAAATTTGTGGTGTCAGTAAAACAGCAAGGATTTTCTTTTTCGGGCCACCATGTTGTACCAGTCTGCAGCAGAGACACACTCACAGTGCTGCTGCATACTGAGTAAGGGGTGTGTTCATGATCAAGCTCCAGTGTTCACACACATGTTGGCTAGCTTAGCTTCAGATTGAAGCTTGTTCTCTGAGGATATTTGAAAGTTATCCTGTAAATGTGCAAAATCAGTTGAAGTAGTACATGAATCAGATTTGGCGGCAAGTGATTACACCTAAAAAAACATAATTTAGAAAACGTACACAAAGAGTACTCAAGAGCATTGAACATTAAAATATGATCCACGGCACAACACTGCAATATAAAAATACTCCAGTAAAAGTTTCATCATCCATTGAAATAGTATAGCTCAAATCTATTCATGTATCAAAATAAGAACAAATTTGGTTGGACAGCCAACATTTTCACCACAATGAACAAATTGTTTGACATATTGTAATAATACCGGTCTAAATAGAGACAGCAGTTGTCAGGTAAAATGTAATCAACAACAAACACCTCCAATATTTTCCTCTGAAATGTACTACTAAAATTGCTAATACTCTCAAAATATAAATAGTTAAAGAACCAAACCATAGAAATGTGCCTCTGAAGAAGTACAATGCTGTTCACCAGTGTGAGTCTGATTTTCCTGAACATTTAAGTGTAAACCTTAGTGAGGCGTGCAGGTCATTTATATGCTGCACCTAGTTGTTACATCACTAGTTTGTTTCACATTATTTACATTATCAGATGTATGCAAATTTTGATATACTATATACATTGTTTGTGTTGCCTCTGTATTTGACTCCATATTGAAAAAAATAACTAAACTGATCCTGACTTCTATCAAGTTTTAATATTTTTTCCCAGGACAATAGATGCATATCTGTCCACAATCTAGTTTACCAATCAGCTTATCTAATATGCTGCTGAACTCCCCACCACCATACCCCTTCCTCCCCTTTTCCCTTGCTCCGCTCCACATCCACGGGGGAGATGTAAAGCTTTTGGAGTAAATCAAGGCTTTCTCCTTCATAAACGCCTGTGCAATTAACTTAGCTCCTTCTCCCACTGATTTATGGTGGCCATGTTGGAGACTGGAGTCAGCCAGGCCCTGTGGGTTTCAAAAAAGAGGGCTAGTTGGCCAACTTCCCTCTTTCTCGCTCTCTCTCTCAAACACACACACACATACACTTTCAACCACAAACACTGAATGCACACATGCAGACTCATTCACATCTGCTTCTCTGAAAAGAAAATGATGAGTGAATAGGAAGAAAAGAAAGAGCAGTGAGTGAAACGATGAGGCATAATGGCAGAATGATTAGAAGCAGCAGTACAAATTCATCTGAGATCAGTCTTCTTACAAAGGTGTATATTTAAAGTCAGAAAACACAAGTAGTATCGAGCCTCTGACTTAACATCTATTTAAAAACAAATTTACTGTCAATGGTACATCAACCACACAGTAAAAATAAGTATACTCTGGATAAACATTATTAAAAGATGACTGATTCCTTTATTCATCTGTGAGGTTTAGTCAAATCCTTTCATACTACAAACTGTTCTGGCGACACTGTGCCATATGGGAGTGATGGTACACACAATTTGGAAAAAAAAAATGTGGTTGGTTTAAGTTGGAAAATCAGGGTTTATTGGTTGACCCAGAATTTTCCCACACAGACAGTCCTGGCCCCTCCCTTTGAGGAAACAACTGCCTTCCACAGACTTTGTGTGTCTTCAATCCTGTCAAATATCACTATATGATAATGAAAGTGAACATGGATGATGATAAAATGAAAGTGAACATGGATGATAATGAAATGCAAGTTCAGTGAATGAGAAAAAATTTCCATTCGTTACATAAAGGGTGCACAACACAGCTGTTATATAGACCACACCTGCAGTTTGGTGGTTTCATGAACTTCACTACTCTGAAACCCCATGAGCTCTGGAATATATAACTACATGGGAAAATATAGTGTTGTTGTGTTTGTTCTTTATTGTGAAAAATCCATAATGCATCCCATTATGAATGAATGCAGATGAGTGAAATATGTAATGTTGAAATGACAGCAAGTTGAATTAAGGAATTACATGTTATTGGTTGCTTAATTAACCAATAATAATAATAATCAATGAACCAATAATTTTTAATAATTACATGATCAAAACTACATCATAACACACATTTTTCACAAAAGATGAAAAATCAAAAGTCAAAGATTTTAAATTGAATACAAATGAATCTGAGTTTGATGTATATTTAGTTTTACACTTTAACTTTGGGATGGTAGGACTATATTACAGCATTTAATTAACAAACAGTGCGCCTGGATGGAAAAATGGATATAGATATAACAGGGTAAAATTCATATTTTGGCCTTTTGAGAGACACTGCTGAATGTCCTACAGAAGTGTCCTTGAGCAAATTACATTGACATCCTACCTGCTCAGTGTAAGCAGCTTCGGATAAGAGTTTCAGCTAAATGGCTTAAAAGTTGAAAGAAACACTGACATAGTGGAGTCAGATTTAGTTTCATAATCTTAATCACGGTTAAATGTTGGAGTAGAAGTACAACTGTGACGAGTTAAGAGGCTGTCTCTAAAGTACCTTCAAAAATTAGAGCATGGGTGGAAAAAGATTTTAAAGACATAGTTCACCAAAACTGAAATTTCAGCATATATTCAGATGAAGTTTGTAGAATTTCAGAATGTATAGTCTGTGTTAACAGGCAAACTCTTTTTTACAGCTATCAAAGAAGAAAACTATTCTCCAAATAAGTATTGTCCAGATAGTTCTATAAACAACTTTGCTGTATGTGCCCAGAAATCCAATAATTATGCATTTCCTATATTTTCCCTAAGGCTGAGATAGACCTATGGGTGTTAACTTGCTGCTTTTTGCTGGTTCTATGAAGTTCAGTGGAGTTTTAGCTGACAGAGAACGTGAGCAGACAATGACAGAATTTTCATTTTGCATTCAGTATTTCTTTAAAGCTAGTTTTGTGCTTGAATCCTTTGAGGGCTGCTTTTAGACAACCTGCTAAATTTAGCATGGAAACATCCATGATTTTAATAATTTATTCCCAAACTGGCCTGTAAGGATCAACTCTCACATCCTTCAAGGGCTTTGTACTGTAGATGCGACCACAGATCTCCCAGTTTGTCATAATATAACTCCCAGAATGTCTCAGATTCTATTTGTGACTTTGTCTATTTACTTAAATGCATCTCAGACGTATAGGCAAGGGCCCCTCCCAAAACCAACCCACATTTCCTAGCCCTCTGCACCCCGACACACACACACACACACACACACACACACACACACACACGCACACAGTCTCTCTCTCTCACACACACACACACACTCCCACACACATGCCCCTGCAAAACCCCGGCCCTGCCCTTGTCTGCTGGCTGCCTCGCTGCACACTGGCTCCATTCTTCCAGGCCACAGATTGAGAGGGGCTAGTGTGTCTGTGTGTGCATTTGTGTGTGTGTGTTTAAGAGTGTATTGGAGCATAGAGTGTATATAGTGCGCTGGAAAGCCAGTGTGTATGTGTGCTCGTACCATGTGTGTGTGTGTGTGTGTGTGTGTTTTTTAGAATGATTATGCTGCTAACGTCCGTGCAGAAGGCACAGACTGCAGATGGGTTTCATGCATGTGGGAGGGTAACGTGTGCATGAGTGTTTGCATGTGACAGCAAGAGGGAGGGAGACAGACGGATACAGCATGTCAGGATGTGTGCAGGAGTAGTCAGGCAGATGACCCGCTACCCCCCCCCCCAAATCCAACCCACCATCCCTCCGCTGTGTACCACCCCCGCAAACCCAATTCTCCACCCCGCCATGCTCAGGCCTGTACACAATGTTCTCACCAGGCCTGGCCTGTCACTTCCTGGCACAGGATTTCAGAATAGATAGTAATTGGTCAGGTCCGTCTCAAGATGTGTTTTCACCTATGGCTGAAGGTTGGGTCAAAATAATATAACACAACTTTGTTTGTCCCCCGTGGGAGGAATTGATGGGACATTGAGAGTGGCAAAGCACACAATATGTACATTACATAATGGAATCCAGTGGCTCACAATGTACAGTTGAATATGATGCTTGTCTTGACAATGGTATATGATTTTTTGTCATTTTCGATCATGCACCAGAAACTAAATGTAACTCTAGAGTTTGAAAGTAGCTGTTTATCAAGATGCATTTTTGGGGTATGGGAAAGAATAAAGTGAGGAATCAAACTGTGGACACACAGTCTTTGATCAGTGGATGACATAACCATGGATGTGTTTTATCAACAAGATAAACTAAAACGCACAGTGTGATGCGGCGCACCGTGGTGCTGAAACCCAGAACCTGAAAGCTACCTTTGCTTTCTACTTCTTGCACCACATGGGCACTAAATCACAGAGACAGGAACATAACAGCAGCTTACCTTTGTGTCAGCCCAAGGCACCGAGCGCTTTCTCCCTCCCTACATCGTCGCTTTGTAGCCCATGCCAAACACTGTCACCCCAAATCTCCTACTAACCTACCTCCTTATGGCAGCAGTCCTCAGAAGGTGAGCTCGGTGGCATGGCAGTGCCACGCAGCACCATCTGCTTCAGGGGGGCATGTGGTGGAGGAGAGGGACGAGCTTCCTCCCTGCCTCACCCACTCTATCCCCTCTACCTCCTTCATCCAAATCCTTCATCCCCAAAAAAAGGAATGAGGAGTCCCTCTGCGCTGGGATTTATGAACTCCTGCAGTAGCCATGGTAACCATGGCCAACTTTGTATTTTAGGAGGGGAATAAGGGGGCTGAGTGGGATGTTTGGGTGGGATGGGTGTTAAGATGTGTGTGTGTGTGTGTGTGTGTGTGTGTGTGTGTGTGTGTGTGTGTGTGTGTGTGTGTGTGTGTGTATCAGGGGGTCTTGCAGAGAAAGAAGAGGCATTGTTGTATTGGTATTCAGGGTGTCAGCAAACCAGAGTAATTGCTGCGTCTTATAAAGGGGAAGAGTTAAAAGCTTGTCTGGGGGGTGCAACTCTCTAAATACTCCCAGCACACGGCTGGAGGGAATAAACACTCACTCCGTTTATATTGCCTGTTGACAGAAATGTATTTTTATAATTTTTTTGGCACCTGCAGTGATGGAAGGGTCAATTCAATTTGTCTGGGAGCAAAATGAGACATGGCAAAGCATCTTGTTTTTTTTTTTGCTAAAATGAATCTTGCTAACACTTTTAGGTTTAAAGACATAAGTTAGCCAGCCTTTTACAAACACCCCACGTTAACACCTCTGTATCATTTGCCAAATGTAAATCCTAGAAACATAATGTAAGTGATCTATTTACTGTCCCCCTGACTGTGTATCTGTAGCTCTCTCCAGAACGTATATATCTGCTTTCAGCTTCTTATCGGGCGCTCACAGTGTTCCCTGTAAAGCACAGACTCAAACACTATAGAGACGTATTCGCTGTGAAAAGACAGAGAGAGAGGAGGAGGGGGTAAAAAAAAAACTCCTGACACCTCAGACTCCACTTCACAGCCAGTGAAGGAAGAAAGTGAGCGAGCCGCTAAGCCTTCCCTCCCTGCAGCCGCCTGCAAGGTGGAGATATTACCGTTCACATTTGGACAGATGCGAGGATCCCACTGTGGTGTGTGTGCGTATGTTAGTGTGTGTTTGTTAGCGTGTGTGTGTGTGTGTGTGTGTGTGTGTGTGTGTGTATGTCTGTGTGTGTGTATGCAATATGAAGGCCTACAGCTGTTGCTGAGATTTCCTCATATACTAAATGTCCATTTCTTTTTCTACTCATATGATTTTAGCATTGATTTAAAATTAAAAGAAATCTTAAAACATGTCCTTTCTCCTAAACTTTGGGAGGCATATCAATTTCTGTGTGGTTGTGGTTGAGGTAAATGTTTGCATCTACCTCCGGGAGAGTTGGACTCTTACTAAGAACAATGGACGGATGCTAGGTTTTATGTATCCCAATTGGTCAATTCAGACAGCCTGTAAACTGTTTCGTTATGGTCATATTTGTAAATGCGCAGCAGGATTATTTCTGAGTGTGAGCTTTGAAAGGCTTTATGATTGAGCTGCTAGGGGGAACACAGCAAGACACAGGGGCCCTATTGAATGTAATACTGTGTACTTAGAGACTGTCGAGACAATAAAAGCATAATCAAACATGACATGATCTGATTGCCCTCCAAATCTCAACTACTGATAGCAAACATTCAAGACTCAGAGTAGCCATGCAAAGGAGGGAAAAAAAACATTACAGTGTGCACAAGGCTGAAAGAGCTCATTAAACAAATACTCAAAAATAAAAACAGCTGTAGTCAGCATATGAATCCACACAAAGTGGATCTAGGATTGAACTAGGAAGTCTGACTGACTTGTCCAAACCCTAGTCTCATGTCTTATGCACTTTCATGTTGCATTATATTTAATTATAGATCATACCGGGGCGGCCCTTAACAGGGCCTGCTTGCCTCACAGGTACAAACAGATGAATAATTCAGTAGCCGGCGTGCGGGATAGGATGTGGTGTGAGTGCAGCAGGAAAATAAGCTTACCGTTATTCAACCCTCAGTTCCATCTTGCTGCGGGACAAAATGGAGATTCGGTGAGGTTAAATAGCAGATTTTCACAAACTTGTACAAGGCATTAACCAGCCGGGACACCTTTCAGGTATCCAACAACAACAACAAAAACAATGTTATATTTCACGAGAGAGCTGCCTGCTGCTGTTATTTTAAATGCTAGTACGACTCATTGACAAGCCATTTATCTGAAAATCAATTGCAACACAGAACAAGCTGTAGAGCATTAAACCATGGTCGCACTTTTATACTGCACAGTTTATTGCAGGTTGGCAGTTGACTGCTTTAAAGGTCAACCAAACCCATTACTGTTATCATGTCTTTTATCATGTGTGCCAAATATCTTTTACATTATGAGAAAGCAAAGAGATGTTGTGGTTACAAGGAGGGAGAGAGAACACATTTCTGTCTGCAGCAGGACTTCATGGACTCTGTAACGACTTGAATGGAATTGCAAATCGAGTTGTGATGTAACCCCTGTTCTTCCACTATAAAAGACTGAATACTAATAAAAACAAATACCATATGAGGAGAAAAGAAAGCGTGTAATTGTGCACAAGAAACACTGTCCATTTCGGATGGATTGTAATAAAAGTCCAATGTCTTTGCCCAGTGGCCAATGGACAGGTTTGATAACATGAGTTTTTTTCCTTTTAAATAAATAAATAGAATATAATTCATAATTGAGGCAAGAATTGTATCTGAATTTTGGTACAGTGCCAAAGTTATTTGTCACTTTGTTGGATTTATCAGGATCCTCAGTGCTGATGACAGAGCTACTCTGTCTGTGAAATGTCAACTGTGGTGTTTTCATTGAAATCAAATTGTAATGCTGTGAATTGACAGCAAACATTTAGCACTGTGTCGGAGCTAAAGTTATCAACTAGTTATTTTATGATTTTCTGCCATTTGAGAGAAACTAGAAATTAGATATGACCTTTGAACCCGGTCTTGATTCTTTTGCACAGATTAGATACTTTGTTGTGTGTTCAATACACAACTTGTACGTGGCTGGTGCAGACACATATTAATGCAAACTGAGTTATGCACAGACATTAATGATAAAGCAACAGAGAACAACAACATTTATCCCGTTCAAAAAATGTTTTGTTTGCTGCTGTTCAGTACCTTGAGATCAATTTCTCTCCTGCACAGCTGACACATCAAACAAAGATAACACTGTAGAAATACTGAAGTGTTGATCATTTTACAGTCCCGGCACTATTTGGAATGATAGGCTACAGACACAATATCATAATAAAGAGGTTGCTTGTAGTAGCATTTTAATGTTTCCAGCTGCTGTCTCGGCTGACTGTTGAAGGGAGCTCTTTGGATGCACAACAGGAGTCAGGAGTGGTGGGAGTGTATTGTGCACTCCCCAGTGGTTCCTGCTGCAACTTTAGAATGAAAAGGACAACTTTTAATCTTCATGCAATCGTCTCTCCTGACAAAGTAAGCTGGCAGCCAGTGGCAGGAAAGAAGTGAGACTGGATGAAACTCCACTCTCTGTGTTTGAATTCAGGTCAAAGATTGGCAGTAAGACTTATATGGGAATTTAATACCACATGTGATCACCAACAATTGGATATCATTCGTTTTTCTGGTGTTTACACTCTTTAAATCAAACCTTGGTCAAGCCACAAAAAAAACATCTGAATTAGGTAAGTTCAGTGTGGTGAATATAGTCACATTTTCTGAGCCTGATTTGAATTATTTGTTGAAGTTTGGACTTTAATTGGAATTTATTTGGGTTTGCTCAATTCCAGACCAAGGGGCATAATTTAGATTATATAACGTATAAAAACTGAAAAAGGTTTCAGTATGTGCGTGAGAAAATAGAGATGGTTTATTGGACAGATAATTAAGAGGAAGACATGTAGATGGGAGTTGTGGGGGTGGAGTGACAGAGAGAGACAGAGGGAGAGAGAGGAGTGGATGCAATGAACAGGAAGCATCCGGAATGAATTCCCAGAGATGGCCACGCATGGCTGGGCTGAACTGGCCTGGATCCGGGAGGTGGAGGTTCAGTGGGGGGTTGAGAGGCTCCTGCACGTCCAGCTGGACAGAAAGACGACATAGGGAAAAAGAGAGAGAGGCCCCCGGGCGCTGACAGGTGTAGCCCTCCACTCCAGCTGAGGCCTTACAGCTGACCTGGATCTCTGGATATTTCTCTCCATGTCTATGTCTCTCTCTCGCTCTTGCTCTCTCCCTCTGTCAAAACACATGCTTTAACTCTAAGGGTTACACACGCGACAAGCCACAGTATGTTATGCCATGTTCACAATTCTTCATTTAATATGGCAAGTCTCCCAACCAGGCTGCAGCACAGCCACAATTCATCACACCATTGCCCAGAGTTAAAAACTATCACCCTTCGTCAAACACTAGAAAAGTCTCCCTTCATCCTACATCTTATTGAAGCAAATTAAATAACTTAAGCTTACAGGAGAGTACAAAGCAGTTACCTTTCCATGAACAGAAAGTGAGTACAACTTTGTTGTTTTCATCAAAGTAATTCCTTTAAGGATCAAACACAATGAAGCGGGATTCATACACAGTAGTTAAAGTGAGTCTCCTACAGTGGTTAGATGTGTGTATCAGATGTCACATCTGTCTGAGCAAAACGGAGATACCCAGGACATTGTAATTAAACCAATTGGACCTCTAGACTTGACAACAGAGAATCACTAAATGTAATCTGTGTTGGAATTTTACTTGATGCAATTGTTGCTGAGACGTAAACTTTAAAAATAATAACACACTCGTGGGGCAAGGCTTAATAGAAGACCCCAGAACCAACTTAATATCTCTAGTTCTCACAATACCGTTATTGTTGTTGGTGGTGTTTCTCAAAACAAAAACCACACCTCTCATAAACTCTGCTGCTTCCTACCACAATGAGAAAAGAGCTTCAACAGTCAACGTTTGTCTCTTTGGCTTCACTGAGAGAAATAATGTGCTGCCAAGGGCCTTTTTCACTTGCTTCAAAACTCAAAGCCTCAGCTCTTTTTGCAAAGAAATAAAAATGGCCTCTTCCTGTTTTGTGATGGAAAAGAATCCCAAACTTTCCCACTAAAACAAAAAAAAACAACGCAAAGTTAATGTGGCTGACCTCACTATCATTGCTTTTTTAAATTGTTAATATTGAATTATTAGATCTACTGATTATCAATGTGATAATGATTCCATTGGGCTATAACATAAGGCATTTAAGAAACACTGCTCATTTGGTGGTGTGGCTAAAGAGACTGTAAAATATAATACCACCTTCTGGTCCTCATCAAGAGCAATTTCATAATATTATTATATTTTAATATAAAGAATCATTCCGTCTATCTCAAAAACATAATTTTACTAATTCGTGTTTCCATCATCAACCAGACCTTTTTGTCATACAATGTTATTTGAAACATCCACACGATTAAAAGTAGCCCAGAATTAATTTAATTTGCCTCACTGACTCGCTACGTGATTCGACTCTTAACATGATGAGTAAATGAGTATTCCAATATGACAAGTTAAAATGATAAGGTCAGTGCTGCTGAACAAAGAGGGACAATTTTCTGTCATTCTACAAAGGACTAGATTACACTCATGTTAAATAAACAATGAATTAGAGCGAGTGAACAAGAACAGATTGAGTTGCTGTTAGCAGGACAGCAATTAATCTTACACCGCAAATGAGGGTTCAGAACAAAATACAAAGAATGAAAAAATAGAATGAGCACCATTGTGAAAGCAGCCTTGTTACATGTCATTGTCAAATGTAGTGCGTGTAATGTACTGTACTTATTACATTCTTGTCTTTCCCTGCCTGACAGGGCTTTTATACTTTGTTGTCTTCAAATTGTATTTCTTAAAAAGAAGTACGACAATCTGCAAATTGGATAATTTAATTTGTTTCCTGTACAGGTTTTTGTGAGAATTGCAACCTTGAAATAAGGAAAATAAGTTAATTAGCATGTTGTCAATCAATTTTAAACAGAGTTACTTACCAGGGAAAATAATTTCAAGAAAAATCGAGATGTCAGAATTCAGTTCAAGATTCAATTAGTTATGCACTATGACGTTTTTCGCAGAATTGCAATTTATTTGTGCCTGTGTAAGTTTTGTTCTCCGGCTTGTACCATTTGTGATTCTGAGAGCAAAGGCATTTCTCATGAGCAAACATATCTGTACACACTTCTGTGAACATTTGGCATCAAAAGTGCAAAACTTTAAATACTTCAGGGACAGACATTTTTGTCTTAGCTGTGATATTTGACTATTCGGGCAAACATGCAAGTGTGTGCATCCCTGCATGCTACCATTCCACCCTCACACACACACTCACATCCCCTAAACCAAGCCTGTTCCTCTCAACACACACCCATCCATCCAACCACACACACACGCATGCACGCACACACACACACACACACACACACACACACACACACACACGTACACACACGTACACTCATGTGGATATTATCAGCGGTGCTCAGCTGAGGCTCCAGGCCTGTCCGGTCCCCACGGCGTGGCGGTGACCAGGGGAGGAAGAGCTTATCTCGGCCCCAGGCCCCTCCCTCGGCCCCATGCCTTGGCTCCAGGAGCTGGGAGGCAGATGCCGTGCAGGCCCCCAGTGCGGCGTGTTACTGTGGCCAAAGCGTATACCGTTTAATGCTTAAGGGACAAGCTTTTGAACCAGACAGTCCATCTTGCCTGTGTGTTTGTGTGTAAATGTGGGTGTTTGTGCAGGCCACACAGCAGATGGAGGTAAAGGCTTTTAGTATGACCATCTCCCTCTGGCCCACCTTGACCAGATCAGAGCATTTGGTACTTACATACACACACACGCGCGCATTGACACATGGACTTAAACCGGCTGTACTCCCGGGGTAATAATACATGGGAGTGAAGTATGACCAGATGTAGTGTTATTCCAGGAATATTTTCTTCCTTTAAATTCATATGATTAGTGAAATTTGGTGATAAATTGTGCGATGATGGAGATGACTACAGGGACAAATTAGGTAACGCTGTATGATGCAGTGAGGGCTCTTTTTAAACCTAAATTCACAACATGTTTCGACCTGATTTCAGATAAAGCCAATTCTCTCGTGAGTAGCTGAGAGAATCAACCAACTAGCATCCACAGCATGCTCTTACAGTCACACTGCACCATAATTTCCATTCATGACAAACTATTTCCCCATTGAAATGGAGAGTATTTCACAGGTCTACAAAGGCAAGAACAGGTGTTTTTGGAATGCGCAGCTGAAAAACACCAAATGAATTTTAAAGAGATGAGGTTAACAGCTTCGAAAAGCTCCTTTCGTCTCAGCGAATTATGCTAAGTGTCCACAAAACATTGGTCTAAATATAGGACTGGAACGCGCTGCAGATTAGCTTGCACAGTGATGGTTCTATAAGACAGCGGCACAGAGCTGTCTTCCCTTTTTTGATTGGCACGGCTTTGAACCCCACTGCTCAAATTCACTCCACAGTGGATAAATGCTAGTGTGTTTGTCTGTGTCTACCTATTAGCTTGTCTGTGTATATTCGTACACGAACCAAGGGTGAATGGATTTTTTGGGTTCGGAGCAAATCCTACGCGTTCAACTGTTTGCTGAAATCACTGACGTATGAGGCATACAGGGCACTGCAGTCGGAAAAAAAAGACGCTTCTGGAGTTCATTTTAGAGCGAGAGCATCATCCTCTTGGCTGTTAAAAGACATTAAAGAAAGAATCACATTTCGGCTCTTGGGGCTAACTATTCATACATGCTCGCCACCCCCGAAAACACAGAACGTTCGACTTGCGAAGACACCCATGCCCTAATATTGGAGTCTTGCCTTTGATGTTTAATCACATATGCGCATGTCTTCAACTCACACAGGGACAATACATTTGCTGAGATAAAGTGACTGCAGTGTATGACCCATTTTGCAGAGGCAGGATTTTGCTTTCATAATGATGGGGTGTGAGTGAATGCGAATGCACAACCAGTATCTTACACCAGGATGATGCAGCACGACAGGCTTTTAAATCTTGAAAAGGAAGTGCTAGGCTGGTTTCTGGTAAAAATGCTACTGTCACACGTCCAGTCATAATGCCGTTAGCCATACTCCCCCGGGGCGACAGGCAATACTGAAAGTACTCACAAATGGCAAGAATAGGGGAAGCATAATCTTGAGTTGAAAATTTTAAAATCTAGTTCAGGGGGTGTGTTGTGAAATATATTTCATGTTCCTTAAGTGTGGCGACAAGCCTCGAAAACCCCTCAACATGCTCCTCAAGCAGTTAATAATCATTGTTTCACGGTGTTGGAGGAGCAAGGCGGAGATAATGTTTTGTGTCGAGATAACGCGTTGCCTTATTCCTGCCGCCTCCCGTTAACGCATGAGACAAATGGAATGGGCGCATCGCCTTGGAGCCATCTAAAAGAGGGTGTCTGCCGTGAAGTGAAGTGAAGTGAAGGAATAGGAGGAGGAGGAGGAGAAAGAGGGAGGGGGGCAAGTGCCACAAAAATCAGGGAGCGTCTGCTCGACCCTCGCGGCGCATCACGGCAGCAGTCAAGTGAATGTAGAAAACAAGAGAAAGCTTTGCGGAATATTGATTTAATGCCGCAGCCTGAGCAGGGGAAGATGCGCGCTCCAGATTACGTGCGCTCTATTTCCCACCCATACAGAACCTTGAGTTCCTCTGCCTCCACACTCTAGAGAACCAGAGAGGTACAGAGAGAGGAAGTTCTTTTATGTGTTGTTGCCCTCTGTGAGGTCCAGTGTAGAAAATTAAAATGGAATTATGAATATGGATAGAACAGCATGAATACATAAAACATATCATGCTCCCTTTGTTTCTTTTCATAATACAAATGAACCTCCCACCACAGTACGCATAGGTTGTATCCCTTCCTTTCATCCAGCTTCTCAACTCCTAAACAATGAATTAGCTTTAAAGCGTGTCAAAAATGTATTGTAAAGGTTGAGTTAGGTCTTAGTACCAATAACTAGAAAGCACCAAGACAACATGAAGGAACAGCATTTCAGAAATAGACTAGTAGTTCTCTTGAATACCTATGTTGAATACACTTATTGTAAGACGCTTTGGATAAAAGCGTCTGCTAAATGACTCTAATGTAATGTAATGTAATGTAATATGAATGTGTTAGCGTCATTTTTGTATTTCCAATTCTTTTGTTTAACCACCAGCTGGTGAAAATTACATTATTCCTTTCATTTGAGCCATGATGATTGCTTTATTAAGTATCATTTTAATGTAATTCCTGATCCACCTGTAATGGGCCAGTACCCAGCAAATTATCCAGGAGGACAATGCAACAAATCAAACTATATAACACAAAAATGACATGAATTAGCTCTATTCTTGTAATCATGTATGCCATCGCAGTCTTATGTCTGTTACATCACATTCAAATCAGATAAATATATGTATGTGCGTTGGGTAACAGAACATTATTTCATAGTAAAACACTGAACGTGTTAGCAGCACAATATCAAACAACTGAAAAAAGTCTTAAATATGAATTGCGTTAGGGATGAAGGTCGACTGACTCACAATATACTTATCATCTGGTCAATGTATCAAACTGCCACCTTAATGTTACTCCAGTTACTGTTCCCTTGCTGTCATTTTACATGTTGCTTTCATTTTTGCTGTTGTCATTTTTGTACTCTTCTTCATAATGCTGAAAACGTCAAGATCAAATTATGCCTCATTTAGAGTGAAGTGCTCACATCTTCAAGTTGACAGGCACTCAAAAGTTGATGGACTCACCAGACATTTTCATTAATTCCTCTTTTTTTAGAGAAGAGACAGAATGCTTGCATTTCCCTACGCTGCCCTCTGTGTAACTCGTAAATGACAAAAACAGACCTTTGGAACAATTTGTTACTTACTGCCCCCCCCCCCTCTGGCTGCTAAAAATTATGAACAGTGAGCCGCACTCACATTCTTGCGCACATCTAAGTGAGGAGGCGCCTGCGCTCCCGTTCTAGGCCAATGGCGCACAGAGCAGCCTTATTATACTTTTGCTCGACTGGCCAATAGCGCACCTCTCCCCTGCTCACATGACGCCTTTCTGTGCGCTCCCCTCTCCTCTCAGATCTCAATCCCGGCGAGTGCAGGCATCACTGAAGACTTGACACCGGCGGAATCGGAC
This sequence comes from Cebidichthys violaceus, assembly GCF_023349555.1. NCBI lineage: Eukaryota > Metazoa > Chordata > Actinopteri > Perciformes > Stichaeidae > Cebidichthys > Cebidichthys violaceus. The sequence continues at coordinate 5,414,977 of NW_027176296.1, read as the reverse complement.
GTCCACTGTCCTCGGCAGAATTAACCAGGTGTTCTCTTATGCAAACTTTATCGGCATCAAATGAAGCTGATCATCCTGTCGATGGCAACGAGTCCGCTTCGCCGGAGGAACAGACTTTTTTCCGCGCCCAAACGACCGAAGAGGCGCAGATCCGAGACAATAACGCCCAGAAGTTATTGAAATGAATCGTAAGTAGCGCGATGTTCTTTTTTTCTTTTCTTCTTCTAATCGCTCAGTTATTGCTGTCATTCTATAAAGTAGTAGTTATATTTATCTATTCCTATTTATAGTTGACTTCAGTTTTAAATGTATGACTGCATGTGTCACTTTTGTGCCGAGTGCTTTCTGTCCTTTTTTTTTTTATTAAGCCTTCATTCAAAGGCGAATTTAACATTGAATACGGTTTCATAGGCTTCTATCATTTACCACATTTGACTTCACTTGATGCTTGAGTGGTCTCCTAAGTTCATTTTGTCCGGCCGACATTCTTTGTGCGTCTCAGTGAATTTTCTCATTGAGGATGTGTGTCTGTCTGCGCGCAGCGCCATAGCATGAAATATAGATAAAAAGCACACGGCAAACCCGCTGACCCCAGCCAGGCAGGCTGTTCAACCGGTCCACACGGCTCAATGAGCACAATTAGGGGGGGGGGGGGGGGGGGGGGGGGGGGGGGGGGGGAGAAAAATGGAGTACTTGAAGCGCACTAAAACAGGGCTGCACTTCAGTTCAACCCGCCAGGCAGGATAAGGATGGATTTTCAATACCATTTTGTGACATTCCTACCATATGATAAATATATATATATATATATATATATATATATATATATAATTAAGGTTAAACATTTTTTTTAGAAAAACGTTCACAAAGTTTACACTCAGATCAGGCTCAGATATTTTTTTTTTTTTTTTCCCCAGAAATGAGTTTATGTCAAATTATAGTGAATTTGACAGACACTCAATGTGGTCATGTCTTTCACTGAACCCTTGTATTGATTGGAAATTAGGAGGTAGTGGGGTTAGCGGAGGAGGAAGGGGGGGGGGTTGTTGCCTAAATGTATGTATATTTTGGAGCCAAAGCAACCTGTGCCCTCTGATTTTCCATGATTTCTGCACAATCAGAGGGAAAGAGCGGGGGACCGGGGCCATTTGATGTTTTGAAAGGCTTCAGATGGCTTTAATTAGGACCTATAAAGTCTGTCTGCCCCCTTCTCTGAGGCGGCGCTCTGGAGGAGCGAGAAAGGAGGGCAGCTGACAAAAAAAAAATGAAAAGAAAACGATACAGAAAGTCACTTCGGCAAAGGATTGTCTAATGAAATTTGTATAACCCTTCGTTTTTCTTCTCGTTGCTCCCTCCCTTGCCTCCCACCCTCTTTTCCTTGATGCTGTTGGTATGTAGGCAGCCCTCTTATTCCCTCTTTGTCTGGCTGTTGTGTTATCTACACCCCCCCCTGCCAGCCCCTCAATCCTCCCACCACCCTCAACCTAACTACCACCTACAGTTGGCCGACCCCAGACACCTGAAGGCTAGACATAATGATCAAGAGAAGTTCCAGTCCGTCTGGAGCACAGCCAGTTGTTTGAGGTTTTCTTCCTCTGCTTCTTCTTCTCTTTTTTTTTTTAACACATGCTGGCCTGGCTGGCACTGCCCGTGTCTCTTTCTCCATCCACAATCAAGACACGCTATGTTATTTGTAAGTTTGTGTGTGTGTGTGTGTGTGTGTGTGTGTGTGTGTGTGTGTGTGTGTGTGTTTGTTTGTTTGTTTGTGTGGCACAGAGTTGCAGTTTCATTGCTATTGCTACTATTGCTGCCACTGTGTAGCCTACATGGATCGTGGATGGAGTGTGGGTGACTCACACAGCTGCAATACACACACTCATGAGGAAACATCAAAGACTTCTTCTGTGTGTGTGTGTGTGTGTGTGTGTGTGTGTGTGTGTGTGTGAGAGAGAGAGAGAGAGAGAGAGAGAGAGAGAGAGAGAGAGAGAGAGAGAGATTTCAGTTATGCTGTTCTGGCGAGCCTCTGCAAGAATATAGATATAGCCATGGCGCCTGTAGTTATTTCATGTTTTCGATTTTGTTCATTTAGCTGGGGTTTATGTGCGATGCTACTTGGCTCTTTTTTTTTAAAGCATTACATTAATTGTACAAAGCTTTTATCGCTGTTCGGATATTTCTGTACCACATACAGGAGGCTCGGAAGCTTGATGTTTCCCCTGTTTTAAGTTTTTCCGGTGTGAGTCTCGTAATTAAAAATAATTAGGGACAATAAAATAAATACCCCATTATTAATGAACAGGAGTTGAATATTATGAGCTTCAAATAAACATTAAATATGATTCCATTTTCACTCTACTGGAGGTTTTTATGCTGTCTGCCGCACCTCGACTGACAGTGGGCGTCTCTGAGTTCAGGTTTAAGCCGATTGTAGCTTCTGAAATTGAGCAAAAGGAAATAAACACTAATTAGAGGTTGGAGTTGGTAAAAATGCTTTGATACGTGGAATTTCATTTGACGGACGCGTTTGTCTTCAATACTCTGTTTTCTCGATGTGTGTTGGTTGGGGATTACATCATTTGTCTGCTGCTGGGTTAGCTAGATAAGAAGCTAGCTTGCTTTAAGGAAAATGGCTGATTGGAGTGGAGTCTTTGTTTGACATCTTTGCTTGACAACACAGTGAAAATCAGAACTAACAGAGTTGTAAATTCTGTTTTTTCTGTTTGAGTCGAAAGAGCCTTTTGTCAACGATGTCCATTTATTTTATAAACTTGTTTTGTTAGAAGATTATCCCCTAACAGCTGGGCTCTCTTTGTACCCTCAACCACGTAATCTTCTCAAATATGATATTTTGAAGAGCAAGTGTTGGTAAAATTTGCACAGAGCTCCAAACAAAATCCTGCCACTTGTTTGTGTGTGTTTTCTGTGTATCATGGCATCAAGGAGATTGTGGATTTCTTTTCCTCTGCTACCACACTTTGAAGGGGGAAGTAATAAAAAGCTCAATGGGTGCAACAAGCTGTTCTTCCCTCCTATACTTTGAGGCTTTCTACCTGGAGATGAATAGGAGGCCCCTCCATAACGAAGGGGGAGATGACAACATTTTATTGAAGGCTAAGGATGTGGGGGGATGCGCCATAGCTTAAAGACACTTGGTGTGAAATAGTCCAGTTGTACCAGTTTGCAGGATGGCACTGTCTACTGAGATTGAAACAAGAATAATTATTATTTTAGGTTCAATGAAGGCATAATTTTCTAAATCCCTAATCTGTCAACATGTTTGAGTACAAACGATGTTAATCTAGTAACGCTTAAGTAGGTCAGGAGGGTGTTATGTAAACATTAACAAATTGTCCTGTTAAATCCCGCTTGAAGTAAAATACTGTCTTCATAGTGTGATAATACAACATCAATGATAATGACATTGGACAATCACAAAGCCACAGATTAGGATTTACGGTAACCAGATTTATGCGTGAAGGAGTGAAGTCGTGGTCAGGAATGTAAATGGCGGAGTCATTCAATTACCACTGTGCCCTTTCCTGGGAAAAGTCCCCAGCCGTGGAGAGGTTAATTGTTTTTGAATCTCCATCCGAGGGGAGAAAATGGGTGAACGGGAAGGATAATTGAGCCGCTGATAGTTGAGTGGATTATGGATTACTGCGCCTTTCCAAAGGAGAAAAGAAAAGGAGGTGAACGAGAGAGGAAGGAGAGAAGGGAAGGAAGGGGTGTGTGAAAGGCCTATGTTGTGCGATACAGCCGCAGTGGTTGTCTGGCCTTCTTAGGAAGATGGAGAACTCCAATCCTGTTTAGCCCACAAAGTGACCCCTGACCCCTTGCATGCTTCTCCGTGCTCCAGGTGCAAGCCCTCACTGCTGGCAGCTCACACACAGACACACACTGAAAGCTAATTTTCCATACACTCTGCAAGCATTGGGGGGGAAACGTCAAATGAAAATGCAGATCTTCTCAATATTTCCACACCCTTGCTTCTTTTTCTTTATGCCATTATATTGTCAGGGGTGAAAAATCAAAGCCTACTTGATGGGTTAGTAATATAAGGCCTCTTTTCTTTTTCTTCCTCTGAAATCTGCCAAGAAAATGGATGACCGTCTTTAAACGGGAGAGAAAAAGATGATCTGACATGGCGCAGTAATCACAGACTGTTAATCAGAGGGATGTCATGTATAATTACTACAGTATTTGATAACACCACAGCGAACCACCACAGGCCATTAGGGAAAGTTTCCCGATGCCATTAATGGGCGTTAATAAAATACAAGAAAACCCGGATGGAACGAGCCCTCTGCATGGCCCACTGGTTTAAGCACTGTAAGGTTAATGAACCAATTTACATACTTTCTGCTACCATCTGGTTGGAGTGACAAGGCAGATGCTTCTTACTCTGTACTGTTGCTTGGTGCTGTTCAACACAGAGAAATGTGTCAGGTCCACAGAGGTTGGTTCAACATTTAGCCTGTGGTCAAAAACAATCATGAATGAAGTGAAAATCAATGCTGCTGAAAGGTCCTGTATTAATACAGTAATCGACCAGACTGCTTTTGTATCATGTGTTTAATTTGATTCAACCCTATTGCAAACGGGAGAATACATTAATGGATGTTAAATGTGGTTGAGGTGGATGAGGTCAAATTTGACTACAACTCTGAGGTCACCAGCCTTAACTATTGTTCTCCATGAAAATGAGGCTTAAGTATGGATTATACCGTGAACCCTCCCCATTCAAAAAAAAAAAAAAGTCAGGAAGAGAGGAATGATCTGCGCTTGACAGACTTGACGGGGCGATCCAGAAGAATCACCATGGATGTTGCTGGAGACTGGGGTCAAAAGGAGGATTAGTGTCCATCCACCTTTTCTGCCATCTTCATCTGGGTAATCACATTACAAATACTGCATTCTGGAAACACTATGAGGTCTATTGGCGATCAATAAAGCAATGTGTAAGCAAAGGGATATACTTAAAAAATCAAAGGCTCTGGCTGGCAGGGCCATCATCTTTCTCCACGTCTGCTGGAATCAGATAAGGAAGCGAGGGCCTTGCAGGAAAGGTCGTTTGGCCCCAGGGCTGCTCGACTTGACGGATATCTCTCCGACTGGCACCCATCGCAGGCTGATTTCATCTGCAAATGGGAAAAAACAAAAACGTTTCTGCATCTATCTGGTTGCTCTCTGATACTGTACACATGGAAGAACAGCTGAAGGTAAAAGGGAGCATAATATTTAATCCCCGCAGCGTGTACGGGGAGAAAATACGCAGCTATTTCTCTAACCCCTCTGTTGTCCTCCATGGATGATGGCTTTTACCTCATGCTTCAGTTACATGATTTAAAGAAAATAAAATCACCCCGGTTTTGGTTTGACAATGTGTCAGAGCTGGTGCGAGTGTTCGTCTCAGATTAGCTCTTTGTGCCGTGAGGAGAGAGGAAAGGGGGGGTCAGGAATGGTGGAACAAAAGCGCCGCGATCCCAGTTGAAAGAAATCATTTGCACAATTTTATGAAAGCTGTATTTGTCCGGTCGGATAGTTCTATCAAAGCCTAACAGCCACCGTGGAGCACGATTTAAATGACAGGGTGTGCTACAAAGCCGGCAAGGTGTCGGGTTAGAGTCATTTCTCAGTTGAACGCTCTCCAGGTAAATGCAGATTATGCGTTTTTCTTTCTCTTTCTTAAAGAAGTCTAATTTCTACAGATGGCTCTGAGCTGACACCAGCGCTGCCAGAGCTTCTGTTCTCGCAGCTAAGTTTGTGTGGTGAAGATGAAAAGACATGGCCACACTTTATTTCTGTAAATTCATCCCTGGAAAAACTATCTCAGTGCACAGTTTTAACTCTCTTTTCTAAAAACCCTCTTGATTTTAACTTTTGAAACTTTAAATACTAGGGTGGTAAACTTGCATTGGATGAGAGTTCAGGTAAGTGGTCAGGACATATAATAAGAGGATAAAAGCGATTTCTCAGGTTGAGACATGCTTTTTTACTTGACGTGCAGACAAAAGGAGATTGGCCTACCCATATCTGTTGTTGTTTTCGGTTTCAGAACTCCCTACAGTATTTCCTGGTGACTCACTTCTTTCCAAGCCATTTAGGCTGGAAAACTTCCTTAGGATGAACCACACATATTCTGGGTTTTATCGTCGATGAGGGACCATTGGGCATAATGAAGTTCTGTTTCTCAGCATGAGTTTGGGAGGCTCATGATTACAAATGCTTCTCTCATTGTCTCCCATCATCTCCTGCCTAATTGAAGACAATATAACGAGACAATGGGGTCTCGCTCATCATTCTGCATCAATGGCATGCTCTATGGAACGTGCCAGTCTGTTAAAAAGCGGGATGTTTGTAATGGGAGGGGTGTGTGTCTGTATGGATATTTGAATACGCTCAAGCTTGTTTAATTTGGACCAAGAAGATGGACAATTAAACAACAGCTCCCGGGGGGAGGGCTCATTTTTGTCAGCTTTCCCACTTCATGGCCGCCCGCTCTTGTAAACTCTCCTGGATGTGTCTGGGTCATGCATTAGTGGGTGGGGTGAGGTTTGTAGGCGGGAAGGGGAGTGGGCGGGGGTCTGCCTCTGGAGAGGTTGTCTCAGATGATTAGGACAGCCGAGTGGGGAGAGTCCCTCAGTGCCTGGCCTCCTTCACCTCCCTAATATGTTCTGAATAAGTCCCCCTCCGCTGTGCGTTTGTTGTGGGGTTTGGCGGGAGGTGGGGGGGAGGGATTATGTCTGGCTGTGGTTTAGGAGTGTTTGTCATCTGCCCCCTCGAGGCCTGCACCGGCTTCTTTGTCTCAGCGTCGGGCGTCGGTACAATGTCAAATCACACAATGTGGCTATGCAATCGGGGCATCTCGGGTTAGGAACTGACACAGGATTTCATGTCTGTATTTTTCTTTTTCAGTAACTTGTTTTTAACTTTACTTTTTCCAATACACAGTTTTATTTTTGTAGTAATTGCATATTCATATTTTCCGTCATTTCAATGCAGATGAGACATTTGTCAGCCCATTCTGTAGTCACATTTTGTATTTTTTGCCATTTATGACTTTGTGTGACATAAATGTGATGCAGTATGAGGATATTCTCAGAACAGGAGAGGATGGGGAGAAGCGCATTTGATGTATCCATACACAATGTGTTATGAGTCGCTCAAAACAAGCTCTGCCATTTTGCACCGACGTTCAACAGTCATGCAGAGAAAAATTCATCACAGAAGAGGAAGCAATGCTCATTTCTTTGCAGACGCATCAATAAACCAGAACGCTTTGCAGCCACAGTGTGCATCTTTGCTAATCTATGATTGCTAGCGTGAAAAATCAATCAATCACTTTTAACAGCTTTTTTTTTCTAATTTGAACAGTGAGGCACTATGGCATTGTTTGTTGCCCATTCTGACAATGCTATCACTAATGTTCTTGATGCGTGAAGGCTGTTGAAAAGCATATTAAGACATGGAGGGCACCCGTAAAAGAAGAAAACTCTATCCATGACAGATGTGTAATTATAGCATAGCACAGTATAGAAGAATTTAACTTTGAATCAACGCGTAATACTTGCTTTATATCAGTTTATAGATATAAAGTGGCCTATTCCTGTTGCTCGCATAGTCTGTAATTCAGTTTAATGGTCTCAAAGGTGTTTCTATGGTTTTACACAGAGCGTCTCTGTATGAAATTTGGAAGAAAGATTCATTCATCTCCGCACAATGGCTAACAAAGAGGGCACTGAGCCCTGGCCAAATATCACAAGCGACATTGAAGACAAACAAAACTGTCTTGCTGCATACTGAGGAGGCAAAAACCTCCCAATGACTGATAACAGTTCTGGAGAATTTAAACGCAGTGGGAGAAAAGGTTTCTGTGGCTTTGCACTCAAGTCACATGGCCATTTGGAGCACCAGGAAATGGTACACATTCCTCCTTCCCAGTAACAAAATAAACCCCAAAATCTACCTTCCTTCTATTTCTGCACAGTGACATCCACAATTGCGATGTTAATTTATTGTTAAATTGATTTAGTGTCTTGATTTCACTGCACTTTAAGGACAGTTTTATTCAAATTGGGTGTCAAATCCAATGCAATAAAAATGAATGGTGTGCGTAAAAGCATGCCCATATTCCTCCATAATAACTATTTATAGAACATAACATGCACTTAAGTGTTTTGAAACCATGTGTTTCTAGAGTCAAATCTATAGTTTTTGTGAATTGTTTATGAGTAATGGAAACACAGCGCACACATACATCCATACAGGTTCAAAGCCTCTCCAGCTCAACCATTTTTCCATAAAGGTTAGCAAAAATTTAAAAGTATCTAAGTTTGGGTGTCCTGAATCATATCATGACTCATGAACTCTGTGCCTTTTCAGTCTCAGCTATTGTCAAGCCAAACTTACTGCTTACTCTGACTCACAAACGTACAATTCAATGACTAATCATGTCTCAATATACAATTGGTTATAATGTACACTCTCCAAAGGCGTACCTTCCCTCATGAAGTATTTTCCACTTCATTTGACTGTGCCTGAAGGTATATTAAAACCATTTTCGTAAAGATTTTTGAATAAGCCCTTGAGACACTTTTGTATAGCCAGGGTTTTAAGTAGTGTGTGTCTGTTGGGGGTGAGGGAGTAATTACAGTTGTGTGTGTGTCTTACTGGTTTCAAGGTGAAAGTCTCATCTGACCCACAGAAAAATGTTCTTTCGTGCTTTTTTTTAGCCTGGTATTACATTGTAGAAGAGGGAGAATGTGGTATCAAAGCAGTTTAAATCTCAACGTGAGTTTGGCAGATATTTAACACTTCTAAAATTAGTTGCACCACTTCCCACCACCCAGAGTCCTCAAAAAGTGAGAAAATGGCAAAATGAATTGAATTTTGCTTTCACAGAAACATTGTTCTTGTTACACCTTCTGAGACGTGGAAGAGGTTGTAGGAGCTTAGGGTTAAAACACATCAGCCTATGCAAATCAGCTATGAAATGGAGTGTTAACTTTTTTTCTGGTGGTACAAGAAAGCAAATCTAGTACAGATGATCTCTGTGTGGGCAGGAACCCTTGAAGGTTTGCATCATGTCTGCCACATTCCCCCCCGAGGGCATTCAGCCTCCTTACATGCAGAAACACACGCACGCACCCTTCGCGCACGCAAGCCACCGTTTTTCCTCGCAGCGCGGCAGGAGTCTGTCTTCATCCGTCCTATTGATTGATGAAGCAGGCGCAGCGGGGTGTCCGGGAGAGGCAGGAGTCTAGATCAAGGCTGTGTGCTGCATCACTGGCAGCCACAGCACGCACGCACGCACACATTAGCGCTCATGCTCACACACTTTTTTTTTTTCACCGTTTCCATCATGTTCTCTCTGTGTCTGTCACAGCAGACACTGTAGACACAGGCAGCCATGACACAAGCGTACACATGCATACTGAGAGACATGACATTCACAGCAGTGCTGACACACACATGTTGTCATAGCTTACAAAGACAACATATCACACACACACAGAATGAATTAGCATGGCTTGGCTGTGCGTGAGCGTAAGCTGGTCAGACGTTTTCTATAAACATAATGTTTTTAGATTAGTTAGGGTTAATGATCCGATTGCCTTGGAGCTGCCACTATTTTGTGTGTGTGTGTGTGTGTGTGTGTGTGTGTGTGTGTGTGTGTGTGCACACGTGTTTTTGGCCAAGGGGAAAAGGCAATGCTCTACTGTGCTGTCTCCCTCACTTCCAAATGAGACCTGCTCGAGGCACCGTTACAAGAGCGGTATTTATGCTATTAGGGAACTGGGTTTGCTGCACTAGCTGTGGTACCAAAACGAAACAGCTAAAATTATGTTTTGACTAACCTCAATGGGCAGGTTCAGTATTTTCTTTGCATAAATGGGAAATTACAAGTTGTGTACTCAAAGTCTATTTTTACAAATCGCCTTTGGAATATCACGCACAATGTTTCTGAGCCATGTAAATTCAAAAGCCAAGGAATAGAGCTTGTCCTTTCAGTGCAGAAATAGTCAGAGTCAGAGTTTTTTTTTTTCTTCCTCTTTACTTTGGTGTTTAAAATTAACTTCCTAGTCCAAACCAGAAATAGTCCTCTGCAAACAACTTTCTTCAACTCTCAGTCTACCGCAGTCGGTGGGTTCAATGAGGGTGTAGTCCCTCCAAGCCCACCACACTCCTCCCCTCAAACACACCCTGAGAAGACCCTCTCATGTAATGCTGAATGGACAAAAAAGTAATGGAATGAAAGAGAGAGGACAAAGAATAACTGAAAAATGACTGTAAGACCCCTCCTTTTTTATCCCCCTCCATCCATCCTCTGGCGTTCCTGCCGAGGCATGCCTCCGTCCCCGACAACCAGCATCGTCCGGGGCAGGGCGAGGGGGCAAGAAGAGAGGAGGGGGAGGAGGGCAAACAAAGGAGCACTGTTGCTGGCTCGCTGGGGTTGTGCGGAGGGTCGACACCAGGCTGGAGGGGTGCGGGTGGAGGGGTACAGACGGAGCGAGACTGAGAAGGTTTATCATTAAGAATAGAGATTAAAATTAATGGGAGGGGAGCAGGGGTGTCTGTTCTGCTCACAGTAATAAAGAGGCCAGGCTGTGCCAGTCATTTTTTCACACGCATCCAGACACACACACACACACACACACACACACACACACACACACAATCTTAGCAATGCTGCAGTTAGTGTGAGTGAGTGTGAGACAGGGGAGGGACGGGGATGGTTCATTGTTTCCTCGCCATTGTACAATATTTGCTTAACCCTCATGCTTTATCTGTGCAGCTGTATGCTACAAATGAGATGGGGCGAAAAACGTGTATGTGTGTGCGATGGCTGCTGTCACAGCTGTTAGCAATTTCATCAGTGCACTGTAAGACATCACCTACACACACACACACACACACACACACACACACACACACACACCCTGTCAATGTACGAAGCAGTCTGGCCAACAAGATAGAATCGTTCTCTGAGCGGGACAATTTCATGTCAACTTAGCCAAACAAAAATTGAATGTTGAAATAGACACAATGATGAGCAGGTATGCAAACTGTAAATGGCGATTATGCAGCCATGAAGGAGCATAATATTCGTCAATGGCTCCTTTTTTGCCTCTGGTTGCTAGTCTGTGCTCCCTGACCCCAACTTGAACCTCATTCCTCCTTGCATTGAGCAATCTTTCTCCACTCTGCAAATATAACACTAGTTGTAGGCGCTGAGCATTGCTCGTGTTTTTAAAATAGTCACCTAACGTGTGGGATGAAATGCAGCATAATAAAATACATCTTTACTTTATGTGTTTGTGCAAGCACAGGCTTTTTTTACATCATGAACTGCATTGATTTGTTATCTCTGTGCCCATCTTCTTCATACATTCTTTCTACATGCTGGGTCAACTGTTTTGAAGGATAACTGAATTTTACAGGGAGTAACTGGAATCCCACAAGGCCCAACTCTATGAATGGAGTGTTCTATATATTTATTTTTTCTATGTGATGCTGGTACTAACAGTTTGGTAATGGTTTTGTTTCCCTTTTCTGTCTTTTTTTCTGTCTATAAAAGGAGCTGACACGTGAAGAAAAAACAGAACAGAACAGAGTGCTGACAGCCTTAGCCTTCGTTGCAGAGGGAAGAAAGGGAAGCTGAAGAGCAAATGAGGAAAAGACGAGCGATGAAAGAGAGGTAAGAGAGCTTGGTTTGCCCCGGGCTTATACATTGTCTTGTGTGTCTGTCTGTCTGTCTGCCCTCTGTTGCACTTCCACCTGATTGTCAGCTGTGTACCTGGGGTGGGTTTGGTGTTTGCATGCATGCCTGTGTGTTTTTGTTATGTGTTTGAGTGCATCTGTGTTTGTCTTTGTGTGTGTCTCTGGCATAAAGCCACAGCTGTCCTGTGAAGAGCAACCATCCTGGCTGAGTCACCTGCTGCATCCGTCTTCTACAACGTCTCTCTCTATCTTTTTCTCCGTTTTCCACTCACATTCATGTCTCTGTACTGAAGATCATCATTCTATGTATGTTGATATAATTCATGATTTATATGATTATGTCTCTTTGAAATTTGTTCATGTTGTCATGACTGTGGCTAGCCAATAGATGAAACCATGTTAATATTTAAATGTATTGGGTGTTTTATACAATTAATTCAGAATTCATTAAACATCTTTAGTTTCCTTTAACATTAAATAGGCAATATGCATCACTTTGCATCAATGAACCATTGACACTAAAACAATTCAAATCTACCCAAAGCAATGGAAGAAAATACAAAATCTTTCATGTATTCTTTGGTCATGAATATTGATTATTGGTCCAAAAAGACGTTTAGTCCATCCCTGTTTTGTTTTGAAACAAAGAGAATCCATTTCATATTGTGGGCATTTTCCAGCACCCATTACAATTTTTAAAATGTCCAACATTGCAGGTAGTAAAAAATAAATAAAAACGTCACCTTCAAGAAAAGCATAGCTAAAAGGCAAAACACAGGAGTGATACTGGGAAAAGAGCCTCCTTATTGTTTTACCTGTTTCACCGGTTCCCAAAGCGAGCAGTCTCTCAGAGAGTAATCTTCTCACTCTGTGTGAGGCTGACAGCAGCAGAATATCATTTTCTACCATGCAGGCATAGCCCGGATGGCTGCCACCGTACACAGATAGGGGGATGGTTAAGAAGGAGAGGCAGTGTGAGGAAAGGAAAATGTTGTTTTTGTCAGTCCTTGTCATCCTCCCTTCTGATGAGACGTTCCCTCCACCCAGAGGTTACAATAGCAATGGTGGGATTTTTTTTGTTAAAGCCCTTTTTAGATTCAGTCCAGGGTTTCTTACTTTTAGTATAGTAGGTCCAGTGCACTTCATGCAAGAGATCATTCCTAATTGTCCCTCTTTATCCTTCCATAAATATAGGTCATTTACAGTATATTGTATTATTACCTTTTTGCATTAGTATTATTATTTTTAGAAACTTTTTCTTTGGTTATTTATTTTTTCTGCCATTTCCTTTTTATGAAAGCTGACTTTCTAAAGATTGCACTCTTTTCTTTTTTTTTCCTTCTTTCCTTAGAACACCAGCATTGTGAAAGCTTCCATGAATTGGATAAATGTTAAAATACTATCATGATCCAACAAAAGGAAACATGGGAATGCAAAAATGCACATTTAGGGTTCAATGTCCAGGACACTCAAAGAAACACTGGCTGTGATGAACTTCTGACTCCTGAACATGACATAATACTGACTGCCTTGCAAATGTCCTTTTTCCATCACTTACAACACAAACTATACCTAACTATAACGTTCTGCAGATGACAGAACAAATTCAATTCAGCTTATTTCAGTTCAGCTCAACTCATTTCATATCAACCCAGTCCAGTCCAACTCAATTCTCTTTTCTTTTTTTTCTGTCTTTCACTCACACTCACTCACTTTGTCTGCCTGAGCCGTACAATCTTCAGTCTATTCTCACATTTTCACCTCCCTCTAAGTCAGTACACTACTGTTGCATTGCCCAATATTTCTACAGTCCACAACCACCAAAAAAAGGGCATTCCTCCATTTTAAAAGACAGGAGATGATGACAAAAGAGATTAAGAGGATTGTCTGGTTCAGAGGAATGGTTTAAAAATGGGAATCTATCCTCTGAGGGATTGTCTAATGCCAAAAGTAATCCATTTCAATGATTACAATTCCCCACATTTCAAATCTAGGTCCAAATCACCCCAGTTGGACAAGACAAAGCTGTGTTTAAATGGAAGTGGGTTTTTTAGGGGAAAATGCTTTCTTCTTGTTCTTTCATCATTCTTTTGATGTATGTACAATACATCAACCAACAGGGATTAGTGGAGTCACAAGTTAGATACACAACCCCATTGTGTTTGGAATGGGTCAAATGATGCAAGAGCAGTCTGGGGAAGAAAGAAAGGGAAAAAGGTGGAGGATGTTGTAAGCCAGTGTCCAGACATGCCACTGCTCTTTCTTCTCCCCCCTTTTTCCTCTCCAGTGTGTTTGCCCTCTGTGCTGGTGGAAGAAGGTCTTTCAGGAGCAGCCGAGTCTGTCTAAGCTGGCTTTAAACGCTGCAGGACTCAAGAAGTACCATGGTTCTCTTTTGGTGTCCATTTGTGCGCACGGAGGCAGGGTTGCAAGGCTGAAGCCACAATGTGTCACACAGTTTCATATTTCAAAAAACGCATATGGGGAAATGACAGGCAAATGAGTCACTCCGTCAACTCATATTGATTCACTGCAGGACTGGGGGACAGAGCGAGTAATTGTCAGTTTCACGCTCACACAAAATAACCGGCAAATGATGGACGGTGGTTTACAATGGTGAGGGGGGTGGGGGACATGCTCAGTTGGGGAGCAGGCATAAAAGCCTGATGGACAAGTGTCGAAAATGGTAACATTTGTGTCCGCACAAAGGAAAGCATAGAACAGCAGAGTGCTCCTCTATCGAAGCCTTTCCCCCCTCAGCAAAGACACCCACCAACCACCAGAGGATTAAAGATTAGAATGAGAGCTTTTATCGAGTTTGAAGCCACAGCAGTTTCAAAATGACTAGATGGATGGTTGGATGAAAGATTGATGAGCATGAGGGGGCAGATATAGAAAAAAATCAACGGAGAAAGACTGTGGTGGGCAGACAAGATTTCAGAGAGAGTAGGAATCTACAAGAAAAGGAAAGAGATGTTGGTGGAGAAGATTTCAAAGTGAGCATGGGAGAATTATCCACGAGAGACAACCACAAAGGGGAAAGTTACTGTAGAAGTGGTAAATAGAAAGTTGGGGTGAGTTCTAATAGAGTGATGCCTCTAATGTCTTTATAAAGTCATAAAATACTGCACTTCCTGGCCTCTCTAATTGCTGCCAGGGATGCGATGGAATTTGGAGGGAGTCTTGATTGATACCTATTAAATCAGGTCTCCAAATCCTCTCTGCTTAGACTACGGGGCTTTCTTTCGGATTGTTATGAGAGAAAGGTTTATGTTAGAATATTTTTTTATTGTTCCTTTGCTTAAGATTGAAGTCAAGAAAGAATACAAAGAGAGATGAATGCAAATAAACAAAATAATTGAATGATCCCCTTAGAGTTATCTGGCTAAAATAAAGGGGAATAGGGAATGATTATAAGGGGAAAAATCCAAAGACAGAGAGTGAAGAGTGAAAATTGCAATGTACTTGTATGCTATTCCTGACAATAATCTCTTGAAAATAGAGCTGAGAAAGAACACAGTTAGAGAGAGAGAGGGATTTTAAATGCTGAACTCTTAAAAACTTCATAAGTAACGCTTGCCATCATTAGAAAAGAAAACATTTTTATTTCATGAACTGTCTAAGGGACCCTGCCCCAAACTCTAACCCTCAAGTAAGCAGAGTAACGCAGAGTCTTTAGAGGCAGAGAATAGCTTCATTCTTTGTACAACGTGAACAGTACACACTCATTCTAAGCTATTCCCTCCTTACCTGCAGATTTGTTTAAATGGAAAAGCCATTAATATCAATATTTGTTTCAAATGAGACAACATCAATTTAAGAACCGTGACAAACTAATGAAATGTTTTGGAGCATGAATCATAAAAGATAGCAGATAAAAAATGGTCCTTGCCAAAAATGAAAGCCTTGAACTACATCCAGATATTTTATATTAAGGCTAAACAGATGTCTAGAGTTTTGATGGATGTGTCTGTGGCCAGAATAGTAGAATTAAGACAAAAGAACACTGTCATCTCTATTTAATATCTAATAACATAACTTTTCAAACGCTCAAACAGATTAAAATGCGGCATGAATGCCATAAAGTAACTGCTATTGCACGTATAAATCATTGTATATTGTAATCTTGCAGTTTGTAATCTTTAACGGTCTACTTTCATTGTCGCTGTATTTCCCTTTACATCCATTCACCTTATGTGCTGTATTTGCAAAATGAATGGTAATTTCAGGCATTGTGATTTTTCATTCCAAAATGTAGATTCCAGTGTTCATTTTAATCTTTTGTCAATGACTTATACTAAGTTCATGAGCCGTGCACCAAACTTTAGCTTATTTTGATGGCGGGGGCACATGGGTGTATTGTGTCTCCACTTGCCAAGCTACAGGAGCTGTATAACAGTTGCCTTTTTCGTGCTGGGTTTTTATCAGTGGGTGAGAGAATGAAAAGGAGTCAAACGCAGCCCCCTAAGCTTTCCATAATGCATCCCGAGAGGAGACAAAGGCCCGCATTCACTGCTGGGTGTCGATAAGACCTATCATTAGTCTGCCATTGGAGGTATTACCAACACACACAAACACACGTATGTGCACACACACATACACAGAGTGCAGTAGGGTACTTATTCCTGTACCCATTCTCATTTTCCACATACACACATGCATAGAAATTTGTGTGTGTGCCAGTAGAGTAGAAGAGGGAGCCAGACTCGACTTTGAATTGAATAAAGGCAGAAGAGTGAACCCCCTGCTGCTTACTCATCACTGCAGTATTCGCTCAGCCTCCTATGGCCACTGAGCCTGAGCTATACCTCTTCTGAGTGTGCATGTGTGTTCCACCATATGTGGCTGTAACACGTTCGTTTTTTTTACCATAAAATGACATTATATAAATAACCATTATCCAGAGTAATGATTGCTTTTACACATATGTTTGTGTTATATTGTATTTATTTTAGGTCAAAGGAAGCTGCCAGCTGTCTTGATGATAAAACTCCTTGTTTACAGTAAAACTACCAAAGTGTCAGAATTAATGTGGTATTGACTAATTGATGATAAAACGCTACACATAGTACATTAGTTAACAAGACAGGAGTAAAATTAGGTGCAAGAAGAAGAGGAGTGTGGTTGGATTTCCTATTAGGGTTGTCTTGTGTGTATGTGTGCGTTTACACTCGGGAGGCCGACGGCACTGCTGTCTGGGTCCTAAGTAGATGATGGACCGTAGCTCGTATTCCCATTCTCATTCACTCATTCTCATTAGCTCAGCTCATGGGAATATATGAGGTTACTTAACTTGCCTTGCTATTCCCGGCCAAACGGCAAGTGTTGGCACAGGGTCATTAGCCTCACTGCTTGGAACAAATGGCCTTCGATACCATCTCTGCTAAAATACAACAGAAGCAGATTAACCCCTTGATCCTTGGTGGATAACATATTAAAAACACTAGGAAGGAGGTGTAATAACCAATTTGTTTATTTTTAGCCTCATCCATCTTAAAATAGCTCTTTTGTGCTAGTGTTCCTTTGGGTTTTTTTGGGGGGCGCTTGGAATCTCATTGCACTTCAGCTAAACATCACAGTTGTTTGCCTGAAAACAAAAACTGCAGAGGATCAAAGACCTGGGAGGATTTGTCTGTCAGATAGCCGCTGGGGTCCCGCCTGTGTAGACTATCTCTCTATGTCTTCATGTCTCTCTCTGGACATCAATAGGTTTCCCCCTCACACTGCCAGTTAAAAATTATAGATCATAAAAAGAGCAGTGCAGTCACAACAACCTCCTCCCTGGAGCAGACGCCGCTTTATTACAACGTGCGGGTGTCACGCATTGTCTTTTCCTCTCTTTCATCTTAGTGCCTGGCTTTGTGCAGGTTTGGATATTATCAGTATTTCATCCCACCTCTTTTGATATGGTAAACAATTCATGCACTTGATTGTATTTTGTTTTCACAAGAACTTCTGCAGGAACTTTGAAAGTATGTGATAATTTAGTGTCAGGGTACAGGAGGAGATAATCCAACTATAAACAATATAAAATCAGATTGTCTTTGTCAACAAAAAAAATACTCACAGTGCTGAATAGGTTTATTTCCATCTTAGGTCAATGTTTTCACCAAAAAGTTATTTCCATAAGGCCTCTGTGAGGTTTGTGGCCTGTTGGTGGGTGGGTGGCTCAGATGTCTGTTTTGGGCAGAAAGACACGCCCAGAGAATGGATATAATTAAGACTAGTGACTTTTTTTTTTTTTTGTGAGTAAGGAGAGTGTTTGGGTAACTGATCTGGGTGGTCTAGCTCTACATGCCTGTGCTAGTTTTATGAAAAACAGGCACAATATGGTAAGAACACAGACATATTGTGACTAAGCACAAAGATCAGTGCATAGTATAGTATTGAATCACATGACGGTTTTAATTTCTTTACCTTTTATGTGTGAACATACTATATGCAAGATCAGTGCATATAGTATGTTCAGACATAAAAGGTAAAGAAATGCAAACAGTCATGTCACTTGTTTCCTTGTCTGGTACGCCTGTTGATTGTTTGGACATGGCACAGCAGATTTAAAATCAACGTCTGAATTGATCAAAGCAGTTGGCAGACACACCTGACATTCATAGAGGTAGACATGCTCTTACAAATGATTCCTTTACTTTACAAAGAACAACTGTGTGTCAGTGCCCTCTGCATTTCATCACAGAATCAACTTTAGCAACTTTTAACATCAGGATATTTATCTGGAAGCCTTCATCCAAACATTTAACCATTTTATGCTGGTCTTTATTTAAGTATTGAATAGGAAAGAAAATAGATATATAAGGTTTCCATTTAGACCATAAATGCTTCTCTACTCTTTAAGAGTTTTTTTTTTCTTTCTGCGTGCACTTATTTAGCTCAAAGAAACTGTAATTGCAGGATTTTTTCCAAAGAGAGCAGACATCTCCGACTCTACTGAGTATCTTCCATTTCAACCCTGGGTGGCCAAGTGGAAGTTGAACTGTTTGTGTTGATTTTTGCCCATTGAGCCAGGCAGGACCACAAGTATACAATTAGCCAATTTGAAATGGGGTGTTCATTAAATTCTTGCTGGGTTTATTTGCTTGACCCTACATTCTCTCTAGCAGTCAGTAGAGAAAACCATCACCTGTGCTACTAGAAATGAGGGGTTTGCACCAGTTTTGTACGACTTCAGGCAAACTGCTCTGTCATTCTTCTGATACACACTGAATAACGCTAATGCTAACCATGAAATTAATGTTAAAGCACAGTTTGTCTGATAAAAAAACGCAACTTGCTCACACACTTTTTTTTCTGACACATTTTCAAACAAACTGTAATTAATCCAAGACTTCCGTTATTTTGTGGAAGATTAACAAAAACTGCAAGGCCAGTCAATCCCGCAACAAGGGCTTTTCAAACACTCCATCCCGATTAATGGCGTCTTCTCATTAACACATAAACACTGTGTGTACCGTCGAACCCGTCCATTAATTTGCAACATCTTTCTTTCAATTTCTGTGAATTGGCTCATTTAGCCGGCAGAGAGAACAAAGATCTTTTATTGTTGCATTTTGTTTTGAGGGAGCCTAAACATGTGGGTGGTCCCGTGTTTCTTTTTTCCAATGTACTGAGAAGCACATGGATCTGTTAATGAGTATAAATTGGTGACTCCGTGCCGGGACCATTATGACTGAGGTGCCCTCCCTGGTTTCGGCAAGTCTGCTTACTGGAGTAGAGAAAAGGAGGGATGGGAGTGGGCAACAACGAGGGAGAAATGGAGAGGTGGGAGAGAAATGATGCAGGAAATGCTTAAAAAAAACAGTGATTGTAGGAAGAAACAAACCATAGAAAAGAGCAGTAGCTGAAGGACACATTTCCTCGGCAAGACATGAATAGTAAATTACATGTATATTGTGGCAGATGCAGGCAATTGAATGGAGTGGAACTTTAGAAAAAGAGACGAGGGGGGAAGTTCTCAGGCGGCATAAAAGGTTTAATTCCTCCCTCAGCTGTGGCAAGCAGCTTTCCTGTGCGGCCCTGTTTCACTGTATTTAACATCAAAGTGAAGTATGAACAATTGAGGCAATTTTTCATCTGGCCAAGGTCAATCATTGTTCTTTCTCTATGAATGTAGATCCGGCTAAGAGGAATTCACAGGAACCATATCTCACTTTCAAGTGTATGTTAGCGAGCCACCATTCAGCAACCTTTTGGACAGACTCTTCTTTTTGTCTGTGCTTTCATTCGCAACTTTTCAAATTGTGCATTTAATTTCTAGGAATTTTCAGGTCCATTTATTACAGCTATGGTGTTATTTTTCGAGCATGTGGTTTCAATACAGCTGTGTCTAGACTGCATTAAATTATACATGGGACTCACTGCATGTAATATGAAGCATACAATATTACTACTACAATGTCAAGGTTGAAGTTGGCCTCAGACTCTTTCCAGAAATGTGTAGTTTGGGATCATGGGCGTGGTCCTAGATCACATCTAAGCATTAAAACTCCACTGTTTACAATGTTTACGCAAACCAAAAATGGAACTGGTTAGGACCTAAATAGCATGCTTAAAAAACATCAAATTTAGATTACTAGTTCATGCCACATCTAATTATGACCTTTCACTAGAGTTTTTTGCCATGACCAAATGCTTGAAGCAAAGAAGTTAAAAGGACTCTGATGGACTTCTTTAAACTACAAACAGCAGGGTGCTCAACGAAGTCATTAACGGTCAAAGTAGTTAAAAACACGATGAAAATGTCTTCCATTGGAACTTTAATGTGCTTATTGACTACAAATGAAGCCGCAGTATTCAGAGTACACAGTGCAACTCATTATCAGTCACACCGGGAGACCAAATGGCATTTGAATCAAAGAAAACATCAGGGGATGCAGAGTAAGCATGTTGGGAAAACTGTCATGTGATTCAATACTACAACTAATACTACTACTAGGAATTATAATAATGATAATAGAAATATATTTATTTATTTTTGACAGATGATGTTATATAGCGTCTCATTTTAATTGGGACACTCATAATTTTCAAGTTTAATACAGCAAAAAAAACATGCAATTTTAATATGTAGACTTTAACACAAAAAAAAATAATTGACCAAGAGAATAATCGTTGCTACCTGAAATTGACTTTTCTCTCCCCTTTCTTGTTGTATTACTCGGGTAGACAAGAATAGCATCAGGAAGACTTTAAACACATCGACAATGTTATATAATTTTCTACACTGATGCCCTTATAATACTCTGTACTTGACGTCCAGTTAAAAATAAGTTAAATGCATGTTTGCTAATTTGCTAGTTTATACACTAAATATCATTTTAAACCACAGTAAATCATGTATAGGTTTAGTTGAATAGCATCTAGTCAATTTAAGATGTTATTCTCAGAAATTATTTTTGATAATTCATTCTGTCTCAGTGCAGATTACTCCCAGCCTCAACGTGCGGCATGTCAGACACCAGTTCTATATACATTACAGTCAGTGCTGTCATTATCCTGGAATTCCTTATTGTGTTAAGGGAACCACATAAAAGCACATTAGTGGCATCTTAGATTTATTAGAAGAGATATAACAGCCATCGATCGCGACACACAATCACTTGGAATTTTGATCTACATCTGATTTTACAAAGTGCAAAGTGGCTTCAAAGGCTGATTTCATGTTTGTGTTAGCAGGGCTCTTGTTGTTGAGGTATCACAGTATTTTTTCTTCAAACCACCTTCACTACTTCCAAACTTTAAGATGAATCGTGTGTTAATGTACACACGGCAGCTGTTTGTCATTGTTTTTTTAAGACCACCCAGAATCGAAATAGTCATTGGGTCATGTGTGAGTAAGTTTACTGTATATACGACATGAAAGTGCAGACTTATTACAGCTAATACTGCTGTACACATCAGTCAGTGCTGTTAAATAATGTAAGTATACATCACCGTGTGAGTGCGTGTTTAATGTAATAACATGGTTTACCAAGCAACACCTGAATTTATCCTGTGCTTTCTTCTCCTCTGTTTGTATTCTGTCCAGGTCCAGACATGAAAGACGCATGCATTCACACACACGCATTCAAAGGCACCTAGAGTCTGTCTGCGGTCTACCACCTTCCTGCCACACACACACCTGTTACGGTAAGAATCAGAGACCACCGAGTTAGGGGGATAATAATGGTGTGAATGTGAGAACACAAGCTCATTATCCGCTGCTATTTCGTCCTCTGAGTAATTTTAAAGACAAATTGACTACTTGTATTCCAAAATGCTCTAATTTCCCTAATTAAAAGAAATTGAGTTGAAACCGAATTCAGTAATTTAACCTCTAAAAATTAGTTTGCTAGTGTGTGCTAATAAATAGTCTATGAAAATAATGTCTATTATCAAATTTATATTGCTCATTTTGGAAAAAAAATCTTAATTTATGCAATGTCATTTTTATTAATTTTTTTTGCTGTCATGCATGCCATTTTGTGTGTCTGTGTGTGTGCATGCACAAAGACTGCTTCATTTTTCTATTTCCATAAGTCAAAACCAATCTCCACAGGTCACGTTTAACAGCCGCACCACATATACCACAAACCCCCTTATGCAACCCCCCTTTACCCACCCTGTTTGCCCCTCCCAGGCTTCCCAGCATCCTGTTTTGCCCTCTATCCAAAAAACAACAACATGCGTGCTGAAATTACAGTGTGTGAGGCGGCATTGTGAGAACACTTCCGTCCTTTTAACTCGCTGTATTTGCCCTTCTTGTTCTTATCTTTTTCTCATTCCGCTACTGTTTTGGAAGGGTTCAAGGTTTATTTTGACGTTCATTAAACTGTCTAACAGCTGCCCATACTTAATTTGCATCTATAGTTACAGTGACTAAAGTTCACACTGAGGTTAACAAGGTATTAATGCAGTTCTTTGACTCTTTGCATTGATTATTTTTTTCTTATTTTCTTTATTTTTGATTGTATGCCAGTGTTATTCATGTGTTTAAAGGTGGTCTTATGGCCTAAATTTTACTTTTCTCCCAAAGTGACAATTGGTTGTTTTAATACATACAAGAAGACTTTACTAGACATCATGAATAATGGCCCGAAAAGTAAGAAAAAAAGATGGAGTGCCACCAACAAAGGCTCGAACATTAAATCCATTAATGTTTATTTGTGATAAAACTGACCTTGAAAAGTACAGCATAAAAACATTACAGCATAGCAGTTTGATCTTTGAAAAAATAATGAAATCCATAAAGGAAAGAACAAATTCTAGGATTGCTGCGTTTATGAAAGCGAACAGAAAGCAGCCCCATCCTCATAGTTTCTAGCTTCAGGTTAACTGACACTCTCACAGCAACCGCGGTACTCACCAGCTGTAATGACACACTCCATCAATTCGGCTTTGCCTGCGCAAGGCTAGCTTGGTTAACAGTCGGCCAAGCTGCGGCATGAGAGTTAGTGTGTGTGTGTGTGTGTGTGTGTGTGTGTGTGTGTGTGTGTGTGTGTGTGTGTGTGTGTGTGTGTGTGTGTGTGTGTGTGTGTGTCCAGGCTATTAAAGCACTTGAGAATCAGAGAGGAAAGGACTTGCACCGCTAATGGATGTGTCTATTGATGTTCCCATTTAACAGCACACTGTAAACGATAGGGGAATGATTGTGTTGAAGACGGAAGGAGGTAGAGGAGGAGTGGAGAGCAGTTTGGCTGGGCGATGATAATGACAAGGAAGGTTATTATTTGGCGCCCTGCGGAGTCTCTGCTTTGTGTGTGTGTGTGTGTGTGTGTGTGTGTGTGTGTGTGTGTGTGTGTGTGTGTGTGTGTGTGTGTGAGAGAGTAAGGCAGGCACTCTTCCTCCATCTCTCTCGCGCCTGTCGCTCTCTTAGCCTATTGGCTATTATTCACTTCTTACTTTTTCTCCCCAGTCTGCTCCTCTCTCATGACATTACTCACTACTGCTAGTCTACATCCAATTGTGCCTGTCTTCCTCACATTCGCTTGTATTTGTCCATTGTCAATGGCCCTGCCTTTTTGTTAAATAGACAGTGTAAGAATCTTTTTTGATGGTAAATAAAATGGCAGCAGAGCTGCCAAAAAAAGTTTTTCATTATAATGTTTTTAGGATAGCAGCTTGCCCTTGAAATATTGATTTACTCACCAGTAGATTTTTTTTTTCCAGCTGTGTGTGTGTGTCCTGTCAGTTCCAATCAGTGCGTGTGTGATGAATATGAATACAGTCAGCCTGCCTGCAGGTTTGGCAGGAGACCACCTCCAGCTGGACTCAGACCCCTACTCAAGTGTGCCCGTGTGTGTTTTGTGTGCGTGGTTGTACACGTCAGCCTGCATCTGTCAGCGGCGTGATGACCTGAGGATGAAATAACTAAAAATATACATCATAATACGCCGCTTGGCATACAATTCATCCAGAGCCTTTCGACAGAGAGGAAAGCATCCAGTTCAAGCACAAGTGGGAATTGAGCCCCTTGTTCTACTTATTTTAGACATACAAAGAACCTTTACAGATTCAAATGTATTGAAATTAGATGGGAATGTATGTTTGAAACAATAATTGCTAGTTTTGATAAATGCTTGCAAATGTGAGGGAGTTTTATGTCCATGTTTTGGTGCACGTTCAGTCCTGCCTTACCCCATTACTTTAACCAGCCCCATTCTTTCCCGTCCAGCTTCTCGGTCCTAGTGTGTGTTTGTATGTGTTTTCTTGTTCACTCAAATTGTTTGTTAGAAGACTTGTAGTAAAAGTCTCTCTCTCTCTCTCTCTCTCTCTCTCTCTCTCTCTCTCTCTCTCTCTCTCTCCTGTGTGTCTGTAATCGCAGGGCAGCAGATAAAGAGGGAGACGCCATTCCAGCTGTGAGGAGACAGAAGAAGTCAACATACACACTCACACAAACACATACACACACAGAGCCGGAGGCGCGTGAGCAGGTGAGCATTAAGTCAGGCAGCTAAACAGATCACGTCGCGGTATGATATCTGCAGACAGGCAGACAGAGGAGGCCGGTCTGTACCTGCAGGCAGAGAGCAACAACTCACAGCACACTCGCCAGGAATTTCCTCCCCCTCCTGAGAAGAGAGAGAGAGAGAGAGAGAGAGAGAGAGAGAGAGAGAGAGAGAGACAGACAGAAGCTGGAGTTTCGGCTGAAGTGTTTTATGCAAACCAAAGTAAAAGCCTGATTACAAACTGGCAGGCAAATATTAGATTTATGATACCTTCTATGTGACAAGTTTTCATATTCAACCCAGTTCATGATGAAAACAACCGCTTATCTTTTTAGTTTCTAGCAAAGGTTTGCTTTTGCATTCCTAAAATTATTGTTATGGAGTGATAATAATATTAGGCTACACCTAAGTGAGATGAACCCAATATGCACCCTCCTTTGGTTGCATTTTTAGCCCAACATTCTCCCTTCACCTCAGCTAACAAAAGGACATCTCTTTGTCATTATTAAAGAAAAGCAGATTCACACGACACTGTAATATCGAGTACAGATGGTTCTTTTGTTGTTTCAGAGTAATTCGATCACCGTCAGTAGGATTTGTCATTCTGGAATGACACTGGTGTTTTGACAGTGAAACTTTGACAGTATCCGTTACACAAACTTGTTCTGCTAGTATTCTAATGTTAGCTTTCTTTGGAGAAGCTTTGACATTTTTATTTTTTAAATCTTTTAATCATTCACAATCTGCTCAGCATATGTGGCCGTTATCTGTGGTTTCCGGAATCACATTCAAAGTAATTACCCTTTTGGGGAGGCCCGTTTTGGTTTTCTACTGAGCAGCAATTCTCTGAACAACTGTGGGTTATGTTGTTGCTCAAGAAAACTTTAACTATAGTTACGGAATAAGGGAGAGCTATCAGGTCAAATCTCCTGCATAGCTTTTCCCAACTGGCCCAGCAATTTACTGCTTCCCTTCTCTTCCATATACTCTTGAATTGAAGTCATTTCATCCATTAGACAGATTGTCCAGGTTCTGTGATCACTATTATTCTGTAGCTGAGGTTTATTCCTTTCTTTTACAAAGCTCTTTATATTTAGGCATAAAAACGCCTCCTGAAATTTGTACAAGTCACAACTCTCTCCACACAAACTACCACATCCACTTATCTAAAAATGATTCAGTGGTTAAATGCCAGAGCTGTCTGTGCCATTAAGGCCAGGATGTTTGAAGGAAGGACACCCTTGCATGCCCTCTCCCTCCTCCTTGCTGTCTCTTCTTATTCCTCTCACTCCCTCCCTTCTCCTTCTTCTCTCCCTTAGCTGCCCTGCTGTCCCTTCCGTCCCCTCCCTTCTCCACCCCACACCCACCCAACCCAGGCTGGTTTGAGGGCTGATGTGCAGACCTTGTCATTCAAATTAGGGCCACATTGTCAGCTCAGGGCCCTTGTCTCTCTAGTTGCGTGTCTGGATCTTTCTTCCTACTGTCACCCTCGTCCTGCGGCCAGAGAAGACCTTATAAAGCAACATTACTTCTCATCCACTTGTGTCAATTCCAACTCTGTCACTCAAATCACTGTTCGCGAGAGTGGAGAGAGGCAGAGTTAGTGGTGTCCCTCGCAGCAAGGACTGTGCTTTTTGGCCCGAGCTTTGGGTGATGTGTCAACAGCTAGCAAACTGGATTTTGATTGAGGTATTTTGAGTTAGGATCATTTTTATTTTTTTTTGCTCACAAATGTCAAGTTTTTTAGAGGACTGAGATACACGGGGAATGACAAAGTAGAAGCAGATCTTGTGATCCAAAGGAGAGAAGAGAAGCAGCACACTCATTGCTGTCAGACATATAGTAGAAATTCAAGTCTTTAGAAATCTTCAGATTTATTACTCAATGTGTTTTGCTTTATAGTAAAAGGCAATCAGAGTCATTATGTTATTTTGAACTCTGTTTTCTATATGAAATGACTATTTGGCAGGGCATGAGGTATCCACCACATCGTCTTAATTACTTCTTATCCTGCTGTAAAAGAGTTTGAGCACCATATTTATCATCCAACCACATCTTGACTCACTGCCACAGTTTTATTGTCAAGTCGTATCTAATTGCTACAGCAGCTCTGATGCATTTGGTTTTTGTGCTCACAAACAGTGGTTTTCTTTTTCTCATCATGAGCAACAATGATTCAGCAGTGTGTAACACAACCTTCGTACAAGTTGGTGGACAGTTTCCTTACTGGTATTGGTGCAAGCAGAAGAAAAAACATCCTAGTCTTCAACCAAAGTGCCACATCATAGCGAAACAACAGACGCTATTGATCTGAATGAGACGACAGTTTCATACCCGATGTCTTCCTCATCCTCTACCTTGCACGAAGCCCTCAAGGCATGTTGGGCCCTCTCTAGAGGCTGTGCCGCTGTGCTTCAATCCAGGCGACTAGCTGCAACCTCCACCCAGGTGCTGCAGTAACTAAAAGCCCGCTATGAGTCAGGAGTTTCAAGATGACTTCCTTCTTCTAACTGCTACTTGCAGTGAAGTAAAATGTGTTCCCACACAGTGACACTGTCTTTGGTGTCATAATGACCATGAGTCATGGAAGTTAATAGTGCATATAGCACTCGACCCCATTGCAGGATTTAAGAAGAGGTGGTGCAAAGCCAGTTCTGCTTCTTTTTTATGCACGGGTCTATGGTAGAGGTAAGCACAGGGGATGTAAATAAACTGCATTTTACACACACACACACACACACACACACGAATCCTTTTTCATGTCTCTTATTCTTAGGTACAGTATGTGAATGGCCAACACCAGATGCAAAGAATGAGGACAAAAAGCACAAGCAAAAATTAGATGTTCATGATGTATGCATGTGTATACATATATTTATCATCAAGTGTTGTAATATTCTATTTAGCGGTCTGTAGTTATCTAATAAGTTTGGATGGAAAAGATGGCATAACCAAAGTATGGTAAAACACAAATGACTTTTTCGGTGTCCTTCCTGCTCAGAGCATGACAGAGTGTAAGAGTGAGAGAGGGTCAGAGTTAGAAGCCTCCTGCCCACAGAGAAAACTTGCTCCCTCTGCATCTCTAAGCAGACTGTCATCCCTGGTCACCATCAGGTCTGTGGTCACCCCAGTGAACATTCAACGCTGTCGGTGAGTTTCAGCTAAATTGAAAAAACCATCGACCGTTGATTGTGCCCTGTGGCCAGCCATTTTCACTTGGTGTCTCAAAAAAGAAGGAAAAAGAGGTAAAACCCATGCAGAAACTTGCACACAGGTATGACCAATGACTCCTTGAAAAACCACATGAAGAGCACAGCATACATCCTTGACAAACGAAAACGAAAAATACTTTCAACTTCCAAACCACAGCAAAGGTCACAATCAACATTCATTGCTGTCGGTGGGTTTAACTATGTGGAAGAGCTCGCTGAACGATGAATGCAACTGTGTCCCAGATTTCGTCCGAACGTCACAAGGAATAGCGTCACGATATGCTGATGATGGCATTATTTATTCTTCTGCCTGTCTCCCCCCTTCGCATCCCTCCAAAAACAGGCACACACAGGCAGTGTGAATTGACTAGCAGGTCAGATTGCATTTCGATCACCCTTGCTGAGATGTAGGGGCTCAAGTCTGGCTACAGAAGAGGAGAAAGAGGAATATAGATGCAAGAGATAGTTCAAAGAAAGTTACCTTTAAAGCAGAAAAATAAATTATATAACTTTGCATTGCATCCATGGTCTGATAAATTATTTATTTGCTGTAATGATTACATAACAAATACACAGTAAAAATATGTTATATATGAATAGATGCTTTCTAAAATGATGAGTGGCCTTTTTGGAGAAAAAAAGATTGAGTCATTAAAAGTCATAATCGCATCAAACTATTGTTCAAGATTACACAATCAGCTAAAGCCCTCAGATTTCATATAAAATAAATATATATATATAATAAATATATTAGTAATAATCAATTTGGTTGAACAGATACTTTAAACACTATCACATTTTACCATTGGCTGTTTATTTAATGTGAAATAAAATCTAAACTGCCTGCTATTTGTATTGTTGTATTTTATCAAATAAAGTCACCAGTTCAGTCTTCAATGATGTGGTGAGTCCTTTTTTACATCATTCTTCTTTGGTTCGGTTGGAGGAGATGTCAGAGCCGGCCCGGGGCACAGGCGAATTGTACTATTTTTACACTTTTAATAGTGTATCATGTCGAAAAGACCAAAGCCCTCTCGGGCCCAGGGAAGAAAAAGAAGAAGAGAAGAGGTGGAAAAATGGGAAAAAAGACAGGTAATGTGATGAATGAATAGTTTTTTTCTTGTTGGACCAGAGTGCTACTAGCTTATTTTGGACGATAGTAGGCTAACGTTTGCTTACTCCAACCTTAAATCCATTACGGACAGTTGGCAAGACCATTCAGGTGTTTGGGTAATAACATACAGCATCATTTTGAGCTATGGCCTACATGTTTTCTTTTAAGTGTGATCTGTATAATCTCAAAGACATAAAGCTATGTAGTCTCTGTGTGAGTGTATAAACACAATGATTGGTGGTGAAATTGGCTGCATGCAAGGGGAACCAGCTAAAATCTTGACCTACTTGATAAAAGCCTTGAAGCAATATGAATATCAAAATATGCATCTTTTATAAACTTCTAAAAACTTTTATATCTAAAGATTTCATAGACGGACATTTCACACAGACACCGACACAGACATATATGAATGTTTGTTCAGGCCATCACATTGATTAAGAAACATCTATGTAAATGTGTGCATTTGCATGCATTTATTCATGTTAATATGTTACAAAATGAACACTTTTAATTACTTGTAATTTTGGAGGTGTATCAAATAATATTTGAACATCTTTAAACCCTATGGTGCTCAAGATTTCAAAATGTATCTCCTCTTACCATGTTTAAACCAGACACTCCAAGCTCTACTTTAATAAATACCGCTACAACTTTTACATTTTTATACCGATTTTTTTAATTATTTTTGAATATTAAGTTATTTTTCATACTCTCCATTCATTCTCTATGTAATTTGCTACAACTTCTAAAACAAAATTATAGTATGTCATCAAATATGTATATGTACGTGTATGCATGTATTTATATATATATATATATATATACATATATATATATATATATACGTATATATATATATATATATGTATATATATATATATATATACGTATATATATACATATATATATATATATACATATATATATATATATATATATATATATATATATACGTATACATATATATATATATATATATATATAAATGCCATAGAATAGTTTTCCACAAAAATATCACTACTACTATATGGTATAGTATGCCCCGCAAAATGCCAAAGTATAGAGTGTCATGAAAACCCATATTACTATAATAGTATAGTATGTCACTAAAAGTGTCCTAAAAATGTCATAATATATAGTCTGCCACAAAATATCATAAATATGTAACAGTATAATATGTCATTAAAATATCCCTTTGTAGTAAATAAAAAGGCATAGAAATATAGTCTCGTATACCATACAAATCATTAAAAAATTTCATTGTATGTCACACAAATGTCATGAAAATCTAATAGTATAGCATGCATACAAATATCATAGTGTAGTGTGACTTAATAATTTCATAGTATAGTCAGCCATAGCAATGCCATAAAAAATGTCATAGGATAGCATGCTTTAAAATGTGCCATAAAATGTCCCCATGTAGTACGTCACACAAACGGCAAAGCAAAGTATAGTATGCCATAGAAATGTAATTGAAAGAAGTCATAGTATAATATTCTATAATGTCATTGTATAGTTTGCCAAAAAACTGTCATATTATATTATGCCAATAAAAATAATTATAAAGCATGTCATAAAAATGACGTACAGTATTAAAAAAATGAAAACATTGTTGTAAAGTATGCAATAAACATTTCATAAAAATGTCATCGTAAAATATGCCATAAAAATGACAAAGTATATAGTAAGCCATAAAAATGTCATATTATGTTTTCCACAAAAAAAGCCATAGTGTAATATGTGATTCAATTATGTATTCAATTATTTTTAAAAAGTCATAGTATCCACTTTCTTAAAAAGTCATGAATAAAATGTCACATTAAAGTATGCCATCAAAAAATGTCATGGTATATAATGTCATAAAATGTCATAAAGATGACATAGAAAAGTATGCCTTAAACATGTCTTAAAATGTCATAGAATTGACTACTATAAAAATGTCATAAAAGATGTCATAGTATAGCTTGTGTAAAAGTGTGTACAATGCTATTCTATAGAAAAATGTCTTGTAATAGTATAACATAAAAAATGACAAACAGAATGCCATAAAAGTGTCATAGTATAGCATACCATAAAATATAATAAAACTATAATGCTATAATATGTATATCTATAATATCTTATTAGAGTATTTAATAAAAATAAAAATATAGTATAATATGCCATTAAAATGTCAAAAAATGTCATAGTATAGTGTGAAACTAAAATTGCATACTATATTATACCATAAAAATGTCGTATTATATAAAGCCATAAAAAATAAAGTACAGCCTGTCGAAAAAAGTCAACATTTTGTATGTCGAAAAACATGAAAAAGTCATAAATTTTTTATGTCGAAAAAAGTTAAAAAAAAAAAAAGTTAGATCAGTTTGGCAAAAAAAATCATAGTATTGTATGTTGAAAAAGTTTTAGAAGAAAGTCATAGAGTGAAAAAAGTGACAAAAGTCAAAGTATAGTATGTCGAAAAAAGGTAAAAAAAAAAAAGTCATAGTATAGTATGTCGAAAAAAGGTAAAAAAATCATAGTATAGTATGTTGGTAAAAGTAAAGTTCTATTATAGTATGTCGAAATAAGTCATAGGCATGTCGAAAAAAGGGAAGAAAAGTCAATGTATACTATGTTTAAAAACTTCATAGTATTGTATGTCTAAAATAGTGAAAAAAATCTAATTATAGTATGTTGAAAAAGTCATAGTATATGTCGAAAAAAGTAATTAAAAAAAGTCACAGTATATTATGTCAAAAGTCCTAATATAGCATGTCAAAAGAAGTGAAAAAGAGTCATAGTATAGTCTGTCGAAGAAAGTCATAGTAATCTACGTCTACTTTTAAGTCATAATATAGTATGTCAAAAAAACAAAAGTTTTGTATGTCGAAAAAAGTTTTTTTAAAAAGTCATAACATAGTGTGTGGAAAAAAGTGAAAGTAAAGTTTGTTGAAAAAAGTGAAAAAAAAGTTAGAGATACTATACATTGTTGTCTTTTATAACACTTTATGGCATACTGTACTATGACATTTTTTATTATACTTTTACAGCATACTATATACTTATATCAGACATTTATTATGACATTTTTTCATGAGATTATATACTATGATATTTTACGGCATACTATACATTGATGTCTTTTATGAAATTTGATGACATACTATACTGTCACAGCCCGGCTCAGAGACTGCCACAAAACAGGGAGACAAATGAGCTAGCTGCTAAGAAAACGCAATTTATTTTTAACAAATATAAGTCAAACCATGCAACGTGGAGGTATCAGTTATCAGTAGTGAAGTGTATGTATGGATGAATGTGTGGCAGTGTGTATAAAAGAACAGAACTCAAACATAAACCAAAGCAACTGTGTCAAGCCAGCGACACAGAGGATCTACCTCCCAGAGAGACACACCGGCTCAAGTGTGGCTCATACAGCTGATGACCCTCCAATCAGCACCTGCAACAGACAACTACATGCACAGCAACAGAGACACCTTGTGTATGGGAGGGGGAGGGTTGTATATATTTTACGGAATACTATACTTTGACGTCTTTTATGAAATTTTCTGACATACTATACAATGATATTTTACATTTCTATGGTCTATAATACAATTATATTTTATACTATTTTTTATGGCTATATATACTATACTATGACTTGTTATACAATATGTTTTAATGGTATGCCATACTATAACATTTTCATGACATGCCATATAATATGTTTTTTGAAATCTTATGGCATTTTTTCATGACATTTCATAAACATGACAAACTACAATGTGACATTTCCTATGAGATACTATACTTTGACATTTTTATTGCATACTATGCTTTGATGTTTTTGTTATGACTAAGGCAGAAAGAAGCATCGGAGCAGACCGACAGCTCCGAAAAAAACTGCATCTCAACACGAGGGCCAAATCCCAACGTCCCCCCTTAAGTCTGAAACCCTGAACCCTCCGGGTCTTAATAAATGACGTCACCTGTTCAATGGTTGAGTGTGAGAGGCTGTACTTGAAATGGTGTAAATACATGTTATGTACAACTGTGGTTATTTATTTGATACTTTTTACTCCCCGATTTCAACAGCTTCAAGGCTTGCCTCGCGAGATGAGAGGTAATTGTCAAATAACCTATTTTTTGTCAAAACAGCTTCAATAACAAAATGAAATGTTTGATGAATAAACTGTGTAATATAGTGTAAGTGGTCCTATACATTTTTGCCTGTAGGGATTATGTAACTTTTTATAGAAATGTCATATTTACACCTAACACACATAAATAAATCATAGTGGATGAAGACCAGTTACTGCATGAAAGGAATAATTCTAGACTGAATGAAAAACAAAGAATGACTTCCTTTGTCCACTAGAGGGACACCCGAGAACAGGAAATGAAAAGGAAAAAAGATTCAACCAGTTCAGGTTTATGTCGTATGTATTTTTCTTTTTACTAGATTTACATAAATCCAAAGAAACGGGTCAAGGAAGTACAGCAGTTAATGATCATAATGAAAAGAGAGCACTTCATAAGATGTATGCATAAATGATGTACACATGAATAATACATTTATTTTCGACAACAAACCAAACATGGCTCACAATGAGGCACCTTTATTTTTTAGAACTATAACAACTGGAAAAAGTGTGTGCACACCTAATCATTGTAGTATTAATGACTTTATAGTTTACTTATCATAGATTTTAAGAAAATGTCAATGCAATACATTTCATAATTAAAAGTAAATGCGACAGATCTGGTGTTTTACTCATTGATTTTATGCTTTGATTTTCTTTAAGCTGGGGATAGGGATGTAAAAAAAGATTTCTAAAACACAAAATTATGTTTGAACAGTTAATATTAATGCATTTTGTGTGAAATAAAGAACATGTGCAGCCTCCAGATAACTGATCAAGTGCATTACCCTGGGGAGATAATAAATGATTTTGAAGCCCGCTGACCATGAACATAAATTTGTAGACCATGACATGAGATGGGGAGATAATTTTCCAGAAAAAAAGTGACTTCTATTTGGCATTGATTTAACTAAGTAACAAAATTATATAGATTATGTCATCAAATAACAGCTGTAACCCAATGATGTGTGACTAATACAAACTAGTTCTGCTACCAACTTGGCCAGTCTACCTTATCTTAACATTGCAGGGCTGACGTACTACCGACAAACTTAACCATCCGGTTTCTACAGAGCTCATTGTAATGACACATATAAAATAATTGTATACACACAGACAACCATCACCATCATATCATTGGCTTGCCTGCAATGCATATTTTTAACAATAAAAAAAATAGCACAACAAAAGAAATGGAAAACCAGCCATGTAAGCAAATATCACATTAAGTTTCTAAAGACTATACACAAACCTATAATACTAAGAACCAGTTACCAGCCTCTGCTTACTTTCTAAATAACACTCTCACAGCTTGTTTTCCTTTTTTTCCCTCAATTAACTTGTTTATGTGCAATGTGATTACACTGAAATGCCTTTGAATGTGTGGTGGAACAATTTGAATCTGTCTTTAGTATCACAGAGACCCAAGTGTCCGTCTGGGAAGAATGTTTTTGGGAACCAACTTCATCATGCTTATTTGTTGTGACTTCTGAAAGACCTGCAGTCTACCAATTTTGATTGTGTTCATGTTCATTAATCCATATATTTTATATATTATTCCACCCTTAGGTTTTTTGAGGAATCAATATTCGTGTCACATCTGGGCAGATGATTAAAAGCAATGTAATGACGGAATCCATCTCCAAAGAAATCAGGCAGTTTTGATATTATATTAAACATGTTTTAAAAAGTGGACTTACTTTAAAATGGAAAACAAGTGAGATGATCTCAATCCCTGAGCAATTTACACAGTTCATTTGTAGCAGAAAGACAATTACACGGCATGTAACCGCTCCAGAGAGCTAGATTTTGTAAACCCCACCTAAATCTTGAGTGCAATATTTTTCAAAGAAGAATTACTTTGTACCCTGAACTGAAGTGGTATGATCCCTTGTGCATTGGCATTTTTGCTGCTGTTCATACCCTCCTCCAGTGGGAGTCACTACTGTCTGATGTCTGCTGGTCTGAGCTGTCTCTCACCCTCGGCCAGAAAGATCTGCATGGCCCGGTAGAGCAGGTGGACGCCGAGGTCCCGTTTCTTCTTCACCTGCCAGTTGGACACCACGCCATAAAAATCCCCTCGCTTCTGATTGGTGAGCATCTTCAAGCCTGGGACAATTGAAGAATCAAAAAAGGTTATTGACATGCTGGATCAGCGTAATTCAATGTCAGAGTTAGTGGTGTTATTTGTGTTCATTTTTGGATTTTCCTTAAATTCCACTTTCATTTTACAGAATGTTTTCTTCCGTTTCATTTATTAAGTCATACATGCAAGGGTTTATGTATTGTTGGTGCTGATTTTGGTGTTGAAAAATAAATCATACACTGATAAAAATGGGGGTACAGCAAAACAACTATCTGCGTCTATTAAAGATACTGTATGATAAAACAAACAAAAAACAGTACGGAAGGTACGATTGCATACGTTTGATTTCTTAAAAAGAGTGAAAATTATAGATTATAGAGATTATTATATAATTTGCAATTTTTCAAAAAGAAAAACAAGACAGACTGTGTAACATATAACCATTAGCATTTTAGAAACACAGTTGACAGGTTATTAAATAGTTAATTTATCAAAATGAATCCCATTGACCTAATTTATGGCAACTGCACACAACAAAACTAGCTTCTTTTCCTGAACATGGCACAAAATACCAATAACACAAGCTGTCAAGGGAATTCAAAAAGTGAGTATACATATTCTTGTTCGCTGCTTGGTGATGAGTTTCATCCCTTGTTGTACTCACCGATGGCCTCCACCATGCAGGCCTCTCTTGTGTAAGCCTCCACTGGAATGACATTCTGGAAACAATGCAGAGAGATGGCGCCCTGCCCGGCATTCCACACCTGAAGGATGTGCTGCACTTTGGCGCACAATTTCTATCAAACAGAGAAGGGACAGTATTTTATATACAGTACATATTTTATTTTATTTA
Source organism: Cebidichthys violaceus (assembly GCF_023349555.1). Lineage (NCBI taxonomy): Eukaryota > Metazoa > Chordata > Actinopteri > Perciformes > Stichaeidae > Cebidichthys > Cebidichthys violaceus. The sequence goes on along the minus strand of NW_027176296.1, from coordinate 5,378,917 downwards.
TTTAAGTCTGATCAAGACTATCTGATCAAGACAGCACAAGTATGTGCTGCCTCACCTTGGAAGTCTTGTCTCCTTTGAAGTACTCTAAAGCCTCGTACAGGTGGCTGTAGGGTCGGGAGCGTTTCCCTTTGCCCACGTAAAATATAGCGTGAATAAATGTCTGGAAACACTCCTGTGGAGTCATGGTGTGACTGCGGAATGGGAGGTTTTTCGTCACTCTGGTAGAGCAAAAGAAAAAAACAGATCCATTTTATTATACTTTGAGGGTGAAAAGTGTTTGTCTGTGTTATAGACCAGTGGTGGTTAAAACTTAAATGAGGAAACAAGCTATTCCTAAAGATACACTGGGAATTAAACACTGCTTAACGTGTAGTTTTAGCTCCATTTACCTTATGAAAAGTGATATAATAATGTAGCCTGATAAAGATAAACACATAAATGGAGATGAGTTTATACTGCTCTCATAACTGAGAAACTGTTTTGCCTGATTTTTCAGCGTTTTTTTAAACATCCCAGTGACATTTATGATAAATGACAACTGACAAACCTTGGTACTTTCTCTGATTATGGGACAAAATCTCAAAATGAAAAAATCTAATGGCTGCTTTTCATACACAAGAGAGCCTCCGGTTCCGATTACAAGCACTGGGTTGTAGAAATCATTTTCATGCAAAATAAGAACGGCATCATCTCGTCACTTCATGCTAAATATCTGTCCTCAGAGAGCCTGCAAGAAAGACACAAATCAAGAGCCAGCATACCTCGGGTCGAGCAGCAGGTAGTTGAAACTGGACTTGATGATGCCCTCCCTCCACTTCCTGTTTTGATCCGGTTGGTCAAACTGCTGGCACAAAGCTTGCTCGTCAGCCTTGCAATCAGGCAGCTCGAAGGTCCGCAAAGCCCGACTCAATTCTGGACTATAACCTAAATCTACAGAAATGAAATAATAGAACATGACTTGCATTTGATTTTTACAGTCGACTTAAGGAAAGAAATACGTCCCTTTTTCACAGGACAAACATTGAAAGAAAAACGTAATTATGAATATATTATTCCAAAACATTTTTTAATCCATTTATCTCCTCACACAATCCCCATCTCATCCCCAAGACTGCTCACAATCAAACCACAAATTCAGAAACACTGTCAATACCTAGTCATAGCACAGGTTAGGTAGTAATCAAGGAGTGTAAAAGAAGAGCATAAGTGTTACCTGTTTGTGGCTGGTCTAACTGCCTCTGGGGATGTGCTGATTGGGAGTTTGACTCCTGCAACAGGCGACACAGTCGTCGCATGTAAACGGGCCTGGTACGGCAGCTGATAGGGCCTGGGCTCTCCCCCAGCTCGAGCAGCCTCAATCTCAGGGCCTTGTCCGTCATCCCCTTTGTCTCTGGCAACGGCCTGTCCTCGGCATTTTCCTCCTTCTGTGGCACCATCTGTGGCGTCTGGTTCTCCTTTCCTCCGTCGACCGTGTTAGTCTGCATGGACCGCCAGTCATAAAGGACGGTCTCCTCGCTGCTGCTACTAGTACTCATGCTGGAGCTGAGTGAGGTGTTTGCTGTAGGCGGGACGTGGGTCTCAATCAGCTTGTGGCCCTGTTCCGAATCGGTGTAGAGGTACTCCACCGGTTCGTCCAGGTCCTGAATGAGCGGACGCCCTCCGGGGGTGTAAGACAGGTTGGCCAGGTGCTGAGGCCTGCGGCAGCTCGACAGTCGGCTCATGCTGTACCTGGGGGTGCATCCGGTGCCTGGAGTGCAAGGGAGGTCGGAATCTTCCCTGGACCTCCTTGGGGAAAAATAAGTGGAGCTGGATGAAGATGAACTGCAGTCCTCAGTGATCCAGACATCTTCTTTTTTTAAGCTATCTAATTTGTCCTCACCGGGAGCATCATTTACGTAATTCTTTGTTGTTGCCTCATCTGTACTTGTCAGATCATCGGTCAGAAGATCATGGCCTTGCATGGCCAGTATAACCTCTGCAAGGTTTCTTTCATAAGCATCTATTGAAGAGTCCTGGTTTTCCTCCAGTATGAATGTGTCGGACAAAGTCTGCGATTCAGAGGCAGAATCAGCGGCGTTGTTGGAGAGGACGAGCGTGTCAGCTTGGCTATCGCTAACACTTGAACCAGTTCCGAGGGTGCTGGACTGTGTGTCTGTGCAATCAGCAGAAAACATGTCTCCTCCTACCTTGTCGTTCCCTGAATAGGACGGCTTATAACAATGTGCATGTGGTGAACTGTAAAAGTCTTCACCACGCTGAGATCTGGGCGTCTGCCGGCGTGTTCGGACTGGTGTGGGGAGGGTCCCTTCAAACAAAGAAGACGCGATGAGGAGGCTCTCGGAGGTTCTGCTCGTCCTCAGTGAGCAGCGACTCAACCTCGAGCGAGTCCTGCCTGTTACAAAAGGACTTAGTGTGACTGGAAGGTCGGCGTTTTCCTGTAGTGCCTCGGCTGCATCATTCAACGGGGTGTCTGCCACCAGCTGATCCACACCACATTCACTTAAAGTGTCAAGAACAGGATGACTACAAGGTTCAAACAAGTCATTGTTTGGGTGTGCTTCAGACAACACCAGTTGATCACGCATACCTTGTACATGCTCTCTAGTGTCAGGCTTTGAATCATTCAAGTCTTTCCTTGCAAATTTAGAATCATAGTCTGTAGAAATCTGAATTTTTTCATTGAATTCAGCCGCAAGAGAACCCCCCTTTACGGCAGGGAGTAAAAGATGTCTGGGGTGTACAGAAGCATCCAGTGCACTGGTGTAATGGTCGCTCTCACAGCTACTGTAATGACTACTACCAGACCCACTGCTGCTCACGTCAACAAGGGAAAGGACTGGCTGTTGTGGTATATTCACTGGAGCCTCTTTTACACATTCACCCTCCTGTTCATCATCACTCTCGGCCAAAACACAGTGGCTGACGACTGTTTTCTCCATGTCTTCCTCTGTGCTTTCACTGCTCTCTCTGCAAAAAACATAAACGTGATCTGGCGATGTGACGTCGATGCCCTGCTTGTGTAAAACGGTGGCCATGCGTTCTGAATCCAGGAAGTCAGAGTACTCAGACATGTCAAAAGGTAAGTCGCTGGTACACGGGCTGCCATCAACACCGGGCGGCTGTGTGGGAGATTCAGGACTAAAAACAGGGAAATATTCATCGACATCTCTGAAGCTCACGCTCTTGCGACTCGCTCGCCTGCAGTGAAACGCTGGGAGAGTGTCTTTTCTAGAGGGGGAGATTCTGCAATAGGTTGCAGCCGCATGTTCACTTGCTTTTGATCTGAACATGCCGTCGTCAGTAAACAAATCCTGCTCCTCGTAATTGGGCATTGCAGCTGCAGGTCCCACTGCAGACATGCGAGTGCTTGATAGTATGGAGTGACCTTCAGATGCACAATGTGAGGCGGCATTGCTCCAGTACTGGCTGTGATGCCTCTTAGTGTCCATATCAGAAAGCCTGTTATATGACATTCCTCTGCAATCTGGCCTTCCATTAATGTTAGATAGGTTGAAAAATGATGAGCGCCTTGTGCTGCTCAATGGGGCTTCACCAAAGTCACTTATCATAGAAGAGTGGGAACTGAAGCTGCTGTCTGATTCAGGATAGCTGGACGTGTCCGTTTGGTCTGAATACACAGCTGTGGAGAAAATAAAGACACCTAAATTAACACAGTTTCTTACAAAAGGTAAAATATTACTACCAGCCAGCCAAAATCTTGAAACTGTTTTGCTGCAACTCCTCTTTATAAACTGTAGGAAA